>NC_041389.1:78947142-78952541 GCF_002162155.2 Triticum dicoccoides | reverse complement strand
GATTTTGCTAGAATGGAGAAACTGCCAGAGGGGAGGAAGAAGCTCACCGGAGGAGAGGAAGAAGCTCGTTGGCAGGCTAGCCCATCATCTATCTTTGGGTCGGGGTGGGGGAGGTAGCACGATGGTGATGCAAGTTCGCCAGATAAACCGGTCCTCACCCGGGGCTAAAGGGAAGGCCGGGGGCGATGACAAGACCAACAGTGGGGGGCGGTTCAGGGAGGGCGGTGCGGCGAGGTGATCGCAGGAGCTTCGCCGGCCGCCAGGGGAGGGGGCAGCAGGCAGCCTAGCTAGTGGTACACGAGGTGGTCAGAGCAGGAAGATGAGTCGGAGGTTGAAGACAACGATCTCATTGTTGATTTTGTATCCAACGTTCCAAATTGGCCGACTCACCCAAAACCAGTTTTCAGTCAATTTACTATTAGCCACGCCCTTATTTGGTATGTTTAGGGCATCTTCAACAGTTTGTTTGCTAGATTATTGATAACATATGGCACGCCATCAACCAACCCATTATCATGCAACTGCTCTAATAGATTGTATCTAGTTTGTCCAATAGAAGGTGAGAAAATAAATAAGGTGCTCTCTCATTTTATAGGCCTTGTTTTTGAGACAACATGTCCATCTAAGCTTGGTCTCAGAATAGGACTTCCGTTGTCTTGGGCGTACTTTGCCTGGTTCTTTTGCCCATCCTTCTCCTAGTGGCATGATTGCGTGGTTCAGAATGCACACATTCGTGAAAATTGGTGATGGCGGCCGGCGGCCACCTTTTACTATAAGTTTCGTCTTGTACCTAATTTTTTCTCTTTGTAGGGGTCATTCGTGCATGTTGCACCTTTGCTCGTGGCCACGGATGATGGGAGGAGCACCGCTGGGCTAGAGATAAGGAGGAGCGCCATCATGGCTAGAGAAGATGAAAAAGACGAAAAAATAAAGAAAAAAAGATCATCGGAATTTGGCGGCCAGAGGTCGGTGGGGCTGCGGGGTGTCGAATAGCGCAGGGTGGATGTTGGAGGCAAGGAACGCGGCGGAGGCGGGGCTGACGTGCAAGCGGTAGAGCAATAGAGAGAGGCGGCCACGCGAGAGGAACTAATCTTTTTCTAAGAATTGATTTTGCTCTCTCAAATTTGTGAACCGAGGGAGCACTCTTCTAAAATAACCGAGGAGCTAAACCGTTAAGGGTTCAGATAGGTCTAGTTTATTTAACTCCTCAAAATGAATTCTTTTAGAGTTAACCAGTTTCCAGGGGTGGTTTTGAGGGGTCTGACTAACGATGCTTAGGTGGATCATACGCAAGCAGGGTTGGACTTGCCAGTGCTCCTAAAATCAGAGAAGGCGATGACTAGAACTCCAGCACAGCACCACATCAGGTTAATAATTTGCTTGCCTGGCAGTGCAATCCACTGCATGCTTCACTTCTACATTATCTGTGCTTAAACTTTTAATCAAATGTATTATATCTCTCCGTCTCCCCGAGATGATATTGGATCCACAGATTTTAAAACCTACACTTTGAGAGTAAGCTGGACAAATGCCGATCGCTACTGTAACGAGCTGTTGTATTTAAATCTTCAGATTTGATAGGTGGTACTTGCACTTTGAAAGTTCACCGCCGGAGAGATCACGACCACAGCAGTGCACTACTGCAGTCGATCGTGGTGCAGACATCGTAGGAGTATTGCTCCTATTTTATCTTCAGTCAACTAGTAGAAGATATTATATCTACTCACCGCTGACCAAATTAGCGCACAAAAAAAGGTGGCACTATTTTTACTTTAAAAGTAAGACTTTCCTTTTGAGGCAAGATAAAGTTACTTTAATTAGAAAAAAATTCTTAGCTGCCAAGCCAACCAGTCATTGATCACTATCATAAGCAATTGGGTCGTGATCATATATAGTCACTGCCGTAATTCCCTCCATGTTGCAACGAATCATTCTAACTCCCTCTTTGTCAGGTCACATGTTATTCGACCGGTGAGTATGGTCCAGGGACATAGATTTTGTGGTAGGATTGTTGAGATATTGTTGCTAGGCAAGTCCTAGATGGATGGCCTCGGGTTTTCTTGCTTTTTAAGTCGATTTGTTCAGTATTGATAATTGGTAATTTTTTAATATTAAATCATATATAGAAGTGTGCACACTATGTGCCGGCAAAGCATCCGCCACCAATAGATGCTTCAAGATTCGAACCTACATTTTTGAGCTCAAGTATTCTTACATATTTTTCTGTATCCAATATATTTTTAGACATTTTTATTAATTTTGGTGGGTCTCAAGATTTAATCAGATGTTCAATTTTCAAAATTTGAACTTTTTCAAATCTCATTCAATATTTATTGTTCATTTCCAGATACATTGCTAATTCAAATGTCAAATGCATTTCACCATTACTCTATCGGATTTCATAGGCAAGTGAGACAAAGTTCAGTATCCATTCTAGAACCATTTAAGGTACATTTCGAAGAAAGTAAAAAATTCAAACAAATTCCACAACAGTTTTCATACATTTTCTAATGCAATGGTATAATTGTTTCAGATACAATTCACAAATCATAACATATCATTCAGTGGCAATTCATATCTATTTTCAAAACATTTTAGAGCAAGTTAATAATTTATATATATTCTACAAAAAATCGTAAAATTTTGATTGCATTTCCAATAATACAATTCATGATTTTTTAGATACAGTTCACAAACCAATTATTCCATTCACAGTTGATAATTACAGATACATTCCATAGGCATTTCACAAAATATTCAATGACATCTCACGAAACTACACTGCAACAAAAAATCACTGACATTTCACGAGTACATTGCAACATGTTTTCATCTTATTTCAGTTTTGGTTTAGACGTAATTATAAATAACTTATAGACATATTGAGGTGCAATTTCAGAAATTTGATAGTGAATGAAATGAGGCTCCCAAACTATAATTAAACTGCAATGCTTTTTTTTTGTAAACTAAACCATGTTTCAAAGTGATTTCACTGTATTATCCATATCCTATAGGGACAGTACACGAAGGAAATTCCAAAGCAGCTTAACCAACTTAACTTTATTTCACTACAGGGACAATTTCAAAGCAAAATACTACTACTACTCACAACCCCAGAATATATTCTGGCACAATCTAGTGGTCTACTCCCTCCGTTTTCAAATAATTATCTTTCTAGCCATCTCAAATGGACTACAACATACGGATGTATGTAGACATGTTTTAGAGTGTAGATTCACTCATTTTGCTCCGTATGTAGTCACTTGTTGAAATCTCTAGAAAGACAATTATTTAGGAACGGAGGGAGTATGTATGAAAGGATGTTCCTTGGCCGCCAGCTTCACAGGTGGCCACCCTTTGGGGCCGCAGCCGCCGTTAAAGATGCACATGGATGCTCCCTCCCGGTGCCGGCGGTCCATGTGTTGCAAGCTGCCTTCTTCTCTTCACCAGTAAAACTCTGCTTCTTCTCATCTTCTTGGGTCATTGACTTGCCCATCATCGTCGCTGCCGAAGCCTCCTCGCTGATCTTCCTCCTCAGTCTCTCTTGCTTTACATGTACCTGTGTGTAGCTGAACCCCATGGAAGCCATGTTGAGCAGAGAAGTTAGCTAGAAGGATGAAGACTTGAGTTAATGTGATAGTTGGAAGATTGTGTGTGCATACGTGCGTCTATTTATAGGAGCCAGTTAAGACAACTAGGGTGCTGACTTCTTAATACTTCCACTCTAATGGAGTACACGTAGCAAGGAGGTGAGTAGGACTCCAGCACCATCAGGTCAATGTGCTTGCGTGGCAGTGCAATCCGCAGCATGCTTCACTTCTGTCGGAGTTTGTTCTTGATGAATAAATTCTAGTTCCAAGTGTTTTCATCTTTTCTTTTCCGGAGTTTAAATTTCCTCGGCCACTTCGTCGGGACCTCCATCTAAATCACCGCAAGCTTTAATCCTATTCTTTCATCATTCATTCTATCTCATCATCCTTTTGTTACCGGAGTTCTTCATGGTGGTTCTTCATGATTTAATTCATTCTTCAAGAGTTCATCAAGATTCTTGTTGGTGGAGTTCAAGTATCTTTTCTTCTCACATCTCGAAGTGCAATTAATTCTCCGTATTCTTTTGAAGTGGAGTTTTGCATTTCTTCATTATTTTCAACCATTTAATCTTTGGTCGGTTATCACCTCATAATTTTGAGATGTTATCCATAAGTCCACAACAAGCTTATTCTTTTCGTTATTGATTTTCTCTACAACTCCGTTCAATCCTTCCTTCTACGGATGCTTTCTATTTCATTCGTCGAAGAAGTTGTCATTTTTCTTCTCCGTTCTTTTCTTTCCACTATTTCAATTATTCTGGAGGCATTGTGTTGTTCCTCTCGTCAAGTATCATTCCATCTTCTCAAGATCATGTTCTAATCTTTCCATGTTCAGCCGGGGTGCCATCTAAATTCTTTCGTTCTTGTTCCTTGTCTATCTTGTTCTAACCGGAGTGGTTTCGAATTCATTTTAGTTTCGGAGCTTTGATTCTCGTCATATTCGTCGTTTCTTTTTCTTTCTACTCAAGTGTTCTGGACTTTGTTCATCCTCTCTCTTTTGTTCTTATTTCACCTCATCCTTTTCTCTTCCGGCTCGGTCCTAAGATCTCGGGACGAGATCTTTTGTTAGTGGAGGAGTGTTGTAACACCCCGGATCCGATGCGCCAGGTGTCTTCCAGCTTTCGTCGTTGTTGCCATGTCATTTGCTTGCGTGTTGCATTTTGCCATGCCATCATCTGTATTTCATCTGCATGTTTTTCAAAACTTGCATCCGTTCGGGTTCCCCCGGTTCTCTCCGTTGTCCGTTCTGAGCCCAACCACACTCACACACGCCCGCGGCACCTCCGAAATATTATTTTATAAGTGGCCGAAAAATGTTCTCGGAATGGGATGAAACTTGGCGTGTGGTCTTATTATAGTGTAGACAGGCCGCCTGCCACATTTCGTCGCATTCGGAGTCCGTTTGATAGCCCAACCGTCATCCGTAGCGGCACCCTTGCCGGTTTATTCGTCTGATGTTTTCGCTCTCCGAAAACCCTTCCCGGGCTGCACTTCTCTTCTCTCCCCTCAGCCCAAGCACTCTCTTCGGAGCCCACCTAGGCCTGCCTAACCCCCCTCGCGATCAAATCGGCCGGATCACGATCGGAGGCTCCGAAACGGCCTCAAACCCCCCAAACCCTAGCCCCTTCTATATATATACACCCCCTGCCAAAAATGGGCTAACCTAGCTCTTCCCCTACCCCTAGACCCCCTCCCTCGGATCCAGCGCCGCCCCTTCTCCTCGGATCCGCCGCCGACCACCTCTTCCCCGCCACTTGGCGCGCAACCACTGGCCACGCCGCCACCCGCCGCCGCTCCTGGCCTCCCGCA
>NC_041389.1:78933618-78946573 GCF_002162155.2 Triticum dicoccoides | reverse complement strand
CCCTCGCGCCGGAGTCCACCGGCGCCCGGATCTCGCGCCCCCAGTCCCTGTCGCCGGCCTCCCTCGCCGCCGCGCCGCCCCGCTGCGCCTCGCCGCCGGCCGCCGGAGCTCGCGAGGTGCTGAGGGCGCGTGCGAGTGTGGTTGGGCTCAGAACGGACAACGGAGAAAACCGGGGGAACCCGAACGGACGCCAGTTTTGAAAAATATGCAGATGAAACGCAGATGATGACATGGCAAAATGCAACACACAAGCAAATGACATGGCAACAACGACGAAAGCTGGAAGACACCTGACGCATCGGATACGGGGCGTTACAGCTTCACTTCTGCACTGTCTGTCCTTAAAACTCTAATCAAATGGATATCTCTCTGTTTACCTGAGATGATATTGGATCCACAAATTTTAAAATCTTCAGACTTTGGTAGGTACTCGCACTTTGAAAGTAGGCTGGACAAATCTCGACCGCAACTGTATTTAAAACTTCATATTAGGTAAAGGTTGTTGCACTTTGAAAGTTCACCGCCGGAGTGACCTCGACCACAACAGTGCACTGCAGCAGCAGTAGTATTTCATCATTTGTCATCAGTCAACTGAATGATTATCTTAGTCACGGCTGACCTAATTAGCGCACAAAAAAGGTAAGCACTATTACTTTAAATTAAGACTTTTCTTTGGAGGTAAAATAAGTTACTTTATAGTTAGAAAATAAATCATTGATCATTATCATCGGAAGCAACTGAGAGATCTAATTAGTCATACTAGCTAATTGTTCGTGCGTTGCAATAAGAGCACACATATTGTAGTGGTTCAATACCAATCGTGTTCGACATATACCTCCTACCCAGCATATTCTAGATTTTGGTAAGATTGATTTGATGAGTAGGGACTACCAAAAGGACACGTGTGTTGCAGGGAAAAAAAATAACCACACGCCCCTAACCCAATAACCATGGTTCAAGACCCTAATAGGTCAACGTCCTTTATTTCAATACATGGCATCTTATCTGTGTTGCCGCGTATCCTCCTTCCCGCACACACAAACGATGATCTCAGTGCTCACACAATCACAACGCGTTTGAATGTGAGAAATCCTAAAGCGTCTCTCTCTCTCTCTCTCTCTCTCTCTCTCCAAATAATAAATCTGCTTTCTTGTTTCCTCATGTGAGGTTTTGTCGGGGCGTGCATGCGTGGTTATAGATGATTTCTTCGTGTTCAATCTTGTTTTGTTGAGGTGTTCATTTCCAAATCGAAACGACACCGGTATGAAAGAAAGACGAACCATGCACTATCAATTAAGGTTGCATCCTAAATAGCACTTTAAAAATGATTAACAGTTCAAATAGCATCATTCAGATTCTACACATTTTTCTAATCAAATCCCTTATATAGCATGTTAAAATTTTAGTTAGTATCTAAAAGATGTGGATATTTTTTAAAAGCATTTGGTACGGAGTTGTACTAACAATGAAGACGAGAGAAACAACCTGTGGTTGCATAGCTAAGTGGGGTGGTGGTTCTACCCCTAACCCACCATAGATCAAACCTCGGGTTTTGACACACTATTCATCTCATTAAGACAGAATATTCTTTAGTTAGAAGCGACGTTCTCATTGGCAGCGGGGTGTTTGTGGTACCTTCTTCAATCTTAACTTCCGTTGACTCAGTGTGTCTGAAGTGCTCATAGGGGTAAGGTTTGCACGACATATAAGAGTGAAGGTTTTTTTTTGAAAAGGAGGACGAACCCCGGTCTCTGCATCTGGGAGATGCATGCAGACACTTTATTAATATACACAAAGACTTTACAAAGTAATACATCAATATGTCTGAAGCCACCATCTTGACAACATCTTTCACTACTCCTATCCATTGATGAAGGAGTGCAGAGAGTGTGAGCCGAATACCCAAACCTCTCACCTAAGCCTAACATTTAAATCTGGAGGGCCCAACCAAGCCACATACTAGGTCTGGGGCACAAACCGGTCCGACGTGCTCTCATAGGTTGTCGTCGCCGTCTTCCATCGATCCATCTTCAGAGCAGATACTGAAGCATCGGCCTTGCCAGTCTTGTTGTTGACGCCACCGCGGCGCCAGACAACACCTCCTCCCTACGCGTTTCCATCATAACACATTCATCGTCGAATCCCTGTCGCACCATGCCGCCGAGACTCCACGGCGTCGAGGCGTCACATGGAACACCGCTCCACCGCAGATGTGGTCCGTTGGCCCCTTGAGCATATGCATACCTCCAAGAATGATGCCCCCAAGAGGGATACGGCACAAGAGCGCCGCCGTCATTCGATCGACAGATTTAGGGTTTCCCCCAAAGGTGTCGAATAGGGGTCCAGAGATTCTCCACGATGATGCCTTCAAGAAGGGGACGACGCAGAAAACGTCGCCATCGCCGGCCTTGGGCAACGATTCAAGAGTAGAGTTTTCACCCAAATCCGCTCGAGGAACCTCCATCCAGCCTTGTGTGCACGGGACCGCCACAGGTCACCGCCGCCGTGCATGGAGCAGGCCGCACCGGCCAGATCAGATTTGACAGGAGGCCAGACTGCACGTACAGTCGATCCATCCACCAGGCCCTCCATGCCGCTAGATGTGGGCTATTTGGAGGAAAAGGGATGGTCGTGCATCTGAGAAGATTTCCACATCAATACATGTGCTCATTAATCGATCAAGGAGGAGATTTGGTTCTCGCTTAGTTGCATCCATATATCTGACGTCAGATTTATCTGTTTTCGCATGGAAAAATTGGAGTATTCGCTGTTGTTTGTGTTTTTGGTTTTGTGTTCTATTGCATGTTCTTTTGCATGGTTTGAAAATAAAGCAAACATAGATATATCTTTTCCTATCTTTCCCTAATAATAATAAAGCAGCTAATGCTTTTGGTCGTCCGTCATGGTATTTTGCAAAAAAGTCCTTCTATTTCAGTGAATACAACCCACAGTCCTGTTTTAAGTGAGGACGAATCGTTTTGTCGCATTTTATACAAAATCCCCTACCTTTCATGCTAATTAACCTGCGATCCACATTAAGTCACTGATCCATGAATATTTTTTTTACAGTTTTACAAAAAAAAACCTAATATATGTGTTAATCACCCTGCAGTCTATTAAGAATAAATATCTTTTTTTAAATAACCATATCTTTTAAATCGTAACTCCAATTTTAACATGTTATATATGAAAATGTATTAGAAAAATGTGTTGAATATTAATATGATTTTATTTTTACACGTCAACTATTTTTAAATTCAGCTTAGGAACATATTTAAATGTTTTAAAAAAATATTCATAACTTTTAAACAGCAACTCCAATTTTAACATGTTATATATGAAAATTAATTAGAAAAATGTGTAGAATATGAATATGGCTTTATTTTTACACGTCAAATATTTTTAAATTCGGCTTAGGAACAGATTTAAATGTTTTCATAACTTTTAAAACGCAACTTCAATTTTAACATGTCATATATGAAAATTAATTAGAAAAATGTGTAGCATATGAATATGACATTAATTTTACACGTCAAATATTAAATTCAGCTTAGGAACAGATTTAAATGTTTTAAAAATATATTCATATATTTTAGATCATAATTCGAATTTTAACATGTTATATATGGAAATTGATTAAAAAATGTGTACAATATCGATATGACGTTATTTTCACTGGTTAATTAACCATTTTTAAATTTTGTTTAGGTACAGGTTCAAATGCTTTAGAAAATATTCCTATCTTTTAAACCCTAACTTTAATTATAACATGTTATATATGAAAATTGATTACAAAAATGTGTACAATCTGAATATGATGTTTCACATGTGGTGTTTTTTTCCCGTTGCGATGCACGGGCCCTTTTGCTAGTAAATAATATCAAGGCGCTATGTGTGTACAAACGATAATACAATAATACTCCCTGTGTTAAAAAAAGGGTTGTGGTTTTAGTTGAAGAGTAGAATTTAGCTGGAAGAATGTGCCTGCAAAGAAGACATCAAACACCAACAACAAAAAAATATTATCTTCGTACAATGTTCACCACATCATTTCACCTGCGAACATATGACTACAGTTGAACAGGACAAGATTGTAACATAAAACTGAGCTCAGCACTCCACATCAAGATTTATTAAGTCTTGCACATCCAATCCTATACATCAGCTCCAGATGAACAGTAAACACCATCTCCCAAAACAATTGAAGTGTGAAGTATCTTTTTCTAGTAAAAACTGTCAAAATGTAGTAGCTAACAAAAACAATAATTTCAAAACCTAACCCCAGCCTCTGCATTAAGCGATACACGCAGCCAAAATCCCATACACCTACATGATGAAATCTATTGCCTTCAGCAAAACAGGCCCAAACCTTGTCATGTTAAGGACAATGTCCTGCTTGGACATGTAAACCTCCCCAACCTTGTCCCATCCACTGCTCCTAATGGCTTCAGGGTCTTTGATCACACTATGGTTCCACCCATATTTCTCCAGCAACGTGCTCTCCTCTGGACTGATGCTGTACTTGACATGGCCTAGGCCCATGTCCCGTGCCGGTTTACCATAGAACCCATCAGCCATGAATTCAATCCCATACGGCACAATGTGCACCACCACTCCCCCTGATCGCAGGAACACCATGTTAGTCAAGCCCGCGCCATGCGCGCCCATGATTGCATCGCACGAGTCAACAAGGCGGGCAAATTCATCAAGACTAGAGTCCATCTTCGGGTCAACCTTGACCACCTCAAAACCAAACCATTCCAGCCCTTGGACAATGTACGGTGCATTGATGAACCTCCGGGTTTTGCCCCGATCAATCAGCATTATGCGGGGCTTCTTGTCAGGATCATCTCTATCAGCCTTGTAGGGAATGGCCACCTTGGCTGCAGGCAGACCATAGGCTTCCCGGACAAACAACCGGAAGTCCATCATTGTGTAGTTCTGTGGTGACAAGTTTGGATAGATGCCAAGGTCACCATGGCTCCTCAGACCAACAATGACATGCGGATAGCACCTGACCTGGTCGTCTGAATCAAAATCTATGATGTCGTGTCGTGTGAGTTTGCTCAGGATTGTCATGTACTTCTTGCTGAACCAGGGCTGGTTGTTTGTGACGAGGAGTTGAACATCCCTGTCGAACTGGCGGGCAGTGAGGAACAGTGGAACAAGGACGTCACTGAAGTCGTGCCAGACATTTGCTGTGAGCCCACCAAGGGCAAATACAATGGCTGGCATGGCATGCTTGGAGGTGCACTTTGCTGCTGGTTGCGAGGTATTCAGAGATTTGACAGTCACCTTCTTGATCCAGGGAAGGTTCTTTCGAGACTGGGCTCGAATACTCCACTCTTCACCGTCGGAAGTTTGTGTGTGTAGGACGTACATGACAGTGGATGACTGACCAATGGTGCGAGCATCGCCGCACAACTCACATATGTCGAAGCGCGAGTTGGAGAGGTCGCAGACCGTCGAGTTGGGTGGAGGTGTGCACTTGGTGTATGGTGCTGAACCTGTTTCGCAATAATTGTTAGTCATCGACTTTGAATGTTTCAGTACATGCTAGTATTAAATAGTTCCACGAGTACACGTTTTGATGGTGTTGATTCTCTGAATAATTTTAACGGGTGTAGCTGGTAGCAATGGCAGACATTAGAATGAAATAATGTTAATGCAAGATGTTTGTGCAAACAATAAATCAAAAGAACAAAACACCACATCATGCAGTCATCTAGAAAACGAAAACAAGATAAACTGAAAATAAGCTCTAATGCCGTATCCAGAGAGTGGATTTTCTGTTCCTGAGTGCACCTACACCCGGGATGAACAGTAAAATCAAAACAAATAAAAAAAACTGAAATTTTGGGACATCAAACACCCCCTACAATCATAATATTCCGACCAGCAGTTTACAGCAAGGTCATTGTATTCCTGATGATATTTTATATACGAAAGAGCATACAAGAGTAACTATCATGTTGTGCTATCAAACAACAGAACCAAATAAAACCAGAGCAAGCGATTTTTCTCAGCTTGGATAGAATTTCCACATGAAAATATTGTGTTTCTTTCCCGACACTAAATTACAATTTTTGTATGATCTACTATACATGGGTACTATGTTATGGGTATATTTGGATAGTGCCGAAGATTGCCTGACAAAAAAGTTGGATAGCGAAAAATTGGTTAAGGTTTTGCTTGCCAATGCCAACATTGGTTAGAAAAATGAATTACAGTTGGTAAAGGAGCTTTGGCATCCCGAAAATTCGGTCTCCATTCAAACAAGGGCTAATGCTTTGGTCATGACCAAAAAATTGATAGGCTGCAATTTTGGTCACAATCCAAATACACCCTACGCCTTTATGAGTAAAACTACGATGTCCTCCAAACCAAATAAAGGAGTAGAATAGAAAGAAATTTTATTTTTGTTAACGCAAGTGCAGACAACAATTCTATAAACAAACAAAATTTGGTGTTCTATGTAAACATCATTTAGTTTGTGCAGTTCGGAAGTGACAGGTGACCGGGAAAAAAAAAGTTCTGTGCTTTCGCTGGTATAAGTTCGGGGTTTCTAGTGTTCCCCACTTAAACTGTTATTAGTTCCGCAGATAAACATTAAATTCTTGATGAGCTAAAAAAACTTAACGTGTGGTTACTAGCTGACTTACTGTCTAGAAAATCAGTTTATATTAATCTAGTAAAATTCTGCCGAATTTAGATCCTACTAAATCCAAATTTATTAATTACAAACATGAAACAGTCATGCATAATTTTCACAGTACAGAGCACTGCAGTTCTATTCCCCAACAAAGGAAAAAAGCTTTGTGTTAGTGTGCACCACAAGCCATCCAAATGTGGACCACTAGGATGAATAATTAGCTAGCACCCTCTAGAAAGAGGGTCTATTCAACATTTCCATGTGTTGAACATAGGGATAGTACTCAATGTTAGCTTTAGTGCACTACAAGAAACAACTTTACATATAAAAGCGCATCACTCACTGCTAGTTATAATCACCTCCTTACTCCACTACAGGTGAAGTTGCTTTGGGAGCAAAATCAAAAAAATAAAATGATTAGCTGAAGAACTAACTTATTTGCAATAAAACAACAAGCCTTACCAGATCCTCCTGCATTCCTTTCTTCTTGGTCCGGCGCTGTCGTGGTCGTCATCCCTTCCTCGCCGTTCAAATCGGAGTTGGCTGGAGTAGTGCCTTGAGATGCTGGTTTGGTCTCTACATTTTGTCCCCAATCAGAACAATTCAGAATTTATAGACTAGCTGACCCGTCAGATTAGGCCATGAAACAGAGAAGAATGGCGCACCAGGAGTGTCCTCTGGAGGCTGTTTCTGCTCTTCCATTGCCTCCATGGAAGATTCATCAAGCTCTGCATCACCAAAACCGAACCATCAAATTTTACTAATCCGGTTTGGATTCCAAAACCAACGAGCTTCAGTAACTAAAGGGAAGCCCCGCCCGTTTCCTATGTCCGTAATGCTTACCAATTTTTTGGTCACCCCCCTCCCCTTCTTGCTTTGACGAATCAGATGTCTCCAAGTCTGAACATGGGAAGCCAAGCGGTCAACAATCAGGAGGAAACGATGAACAAGACACAAGCAACTGAAAAGATGTTGAAGAAGAGCGTATGGATTTGATCTTCTTGCCTTGGTCCGTGGACGAGACTGTCCGGGGTGTGGAGTCGTCCACATGTACCGGGGTGAACCGCGAGGAAGCTGAAAGAAATCTCCAGTAAGTAAGAACACACGAGGATACGGTACAGAGGAGAGAGGACGAGAAAGAGGAAGAAGACCAGGCCGGTTGGGCATGAGAATCCAGAAGACTGACCGTCGGGGCCCTGCGGGAAGCGGCCGGTGAAGACGACGAGGACGAGGATGGCCGCCACGAGGAGGGCGGCGAAGGGCGCGCCGACCCTGCGGCGCCAGATGCCGCCCAGCTGGCTCGCCTTGCTCCTGGCCGCCTTTGGGGACCCCATGGCGCTCCTTCCCTGCTGGTCTTGCTGTGGCAGTCTCACTCCCTCGAGCTCGTCTATGCTGGCCTTCTTCTGCTGCTGCTACTTTGTACTACTGGTATGCTGCTGCGGTGCACCATGAGAAGAAGAGAGAGCAGCGACAGGCGGCGGTAGGGCCTCGCGGCTTGCCGTGTGGAATGCGGAAGCTTGCAGGGAAAGGAATGATGAAGCTCTGATCGGAGAAAGCTTGCCTGCTTCGGTGGATTGGATCATTAAAAGGGGAAAAGGGGATCTGGGTCTCAAGAACTCGATTCAACTCGGCAGCAGCAGGGGTGAGGGTGAGGGTGAGGGGACAGACAAGGAAAGGATTGTTTGTTTTGTGTTTTCGACGCCGAGAAGGATGGTTGGTTAGTTCGAGTTTACGTGGGACCCATTCGAAAGACCAGAGAGAATGGAACTGCTCTACACGGCCGGGATTGAGCCAAAAAATAACGATTAGAAGGAGTCTTGGCAACAAAATTTTCAGAGCATGTCATAGTGCTAAGACCAAAGCAGTACAGTACAGAATAAAAAGTTCTTTTTTAGCAAACGGCAAGAGCTCTGCCTTTTTTTGGTTATGAAGAAAATAATAGACCAGTTAATAAGAAAAACTAGGCGAAAACAGATACACACTCACATACCAGCCCCGAGGCTACGCACCAACCGAGCCGACAACTCCACCGCCCAAATGGCCGGAGATGACACTCAAACACCACAAAGGCGGATTCCGAAGCCACCGCTCCGACTTCCACACCGGCCCCAAGGCCACACGCCAGTCTGGTCGATGGCCCTCCCGCCCAAGCGACCAAGGACATCACATATGTTGGGTTCTACGGTAGGGTGCGTCGACTGCAAATTAAAATTTTCCTACGCGCAGAACAACCAAGAACATGCTACGGGAGATGGATCACAGATCGTTACCACGAGATGCGCAGTGTCGTGCATCGGAAGAAGAGTTAGGGCAGCGCGTCTGCATGGATCGTCTCCTCCTCGTCCGATCTCCCTCCAACAGCCGGTCGTCGGTTCCCACGTACAGGTTCGCCGAAGCGGCGCAAGTGCACCGCCTCTAACGGTATCCGTGCGTGCAGGAGGAACACAGTGCGGCGGACTGCTAGGTCCGATCACACAGTCGGCGGCGAGTGGAGGTGGCTATTCACAACACATGCAAACCCTAGTGACAACGCCGAGGTGATCAATCGCATGAGTGTGCCGCACCTGCACTATATATAGGCATCTGTCGCGGGCTCAACACTTGGGCCTCGCACAGATCCTAAAGCCCACAAGTCTATCAGTCACATCCAAGTCCAGCTCGGATACGACCTCGTAGGTTCCTTCCCTTAAGCGTGCGACCCCTTAGGTTCAAGTGACTTGGCCACAGTTCGGATCACCTCAGAACTTCACGGTTGGTAGCGGCCTCTAGCAAGGCATGCCGACCATCAAGCGCACTATGAAGCCGGTTGGTGAACTTGTACATCACACTTCCATTCCCTTTGCCACACGATATATATTGTCGGGCTCAAGGCGAGTCTGTCATCCTTGTGCTAGGCTGACCTCTTTTCTCGTTCCAGTGATGCCGACCACTAACCGGATTATCTCATAATCCTTGTCGCATGGCCATGCTTATCTTGGTCGGATCACACAAGGAGCCCAAAATATTCTCTTCTGATCGGAGGGGCAAATCCCATCTTGCTCGACCATGTCTCATAGCATGGGTCTGGACAAACCCGAAACCTACCTTTGTAACTACCCAGCCATGAAGTAGCGTTTGGTCGGCCCAAAGCAGGTCTGTCACCATCCTGAGTACATGCGCCAGCTCAGGTCTTAGGACATAGAACGTATGTTGTACTAGAAACTCACGGATGACATATCTTTGCGTCTCATAGTTGGGTCTGTCCGACTCAGACCTTATATCGACTCGAATCCGACCAGATCCTTCTGAGTCCATATTATCCGGTTAGCATCCAATACTCCATGGCTAATGAGACCGAGCCATCGACTGTGTTACATGCTAGTCTAGTCGGTTGTGCGTCCACACAGCCCTTTCGACTAGGGACCTTTTAGGACAGTCATCATATAATGCATAGTCCCACAAACAAGTCACATACTTGCTGATACACATCATTGATAATGTCCAAGGACTATCCTTATTCATAAACACATAGGAAATATCATCATACATGATTGCCTCTAGGGCATATCTCCAATAGTCTCCCACTTGCACTAGAGTCAATCAAATAGACATCGTATGCCCATAGCTCTATACGTGCCCCTCATGCTTGGGTTGTGGAAGCGGCTTAGTCAACGGATATGCAACATTTGCATCCGTGTGAATTTTGCATAACTCTACATCACCACTCTTTACGATCTTTTGTATCAGGTGATATTTCTGATCTATGTGTCTGACCTTGTGGTGATTCCTCGGCTCCTTGGCTTGTGCGATGGCACCAAAATTATCACAATAAAGGTCCAAAGGTTTTACCGAGGCTGGGAAAATACCAAGATCATCTAGAAAGTTCCGGATCCAAACACCTTCCTTTGCAGCTTCACAAGCCGCAATGTATTCGACTTCTGTGGTAAAATCGGCCACCGTATCTTGCTTGGAACTCATCCAGCTCACTGCTCCTCCGTTCATGACATACATGAATCTGGACTGTGATCGACAATCATCTCTGTCGGTTTGGAAACTAGCATCGGTGTAACCCCTTACGACGAGCTCTTCCTCACCTCCATAAACTAGCAACATCTCTTTAGTCCTTTTCAGGTACTTCAAATAATCTTTACCGTTGCCCAGTGAATCTCACCTAGGTTGCCCTGGTATCTGCTTGTTAGGCTTATTGCAAAAGCAACATCAGGCCTTGTACATATCATAGCATACTATTGGGGAACGGGGTAATTTCAAAAAAATTCCTATGATCACGCAAGATCTATCTAGGAGATGCATAGCAACAAGGTGGGGGAGTGTATCTTTATACCCTTGAAGATCGCAAAGCGGAAGCGTTTATCAACGCGGTTGATATAGTCGTACACCTTTACGATCCGTCCCGATCAAGTACCAAACGTACGGCACCTCCGCGTTCAACACATGTTCAGCTCGATGACGTCCTCGCCTTCTTGATCCAGCAAGACGGGCGAAGTAGTAGATGAGTTCCGGCAGCATGACGGCGTGGTGACGGTGTTGGTGAAGAACAATCTCCACACGGCTTCGCCTAAGCACTACGGAAACTATGACGGAGGATAAACTAGAGGGGACGGGGTTGCCGGTGTTGTGGTACTAAGTCTGACAATAAGTATAGGGGGTACGAATGAGGAGGCAAGGCCCTAGCTACGACAAGATTGTGCGCAAGTGTTTACGAGTTCAGGCCCCTCTCGGAGGAGGTAAAAGCCCTACGTCTCGGTGCCCGGAGGCGGTCGATTGGATTATATGAGTGTGTGTGTTACAAGGGGTGCGAACCCTTGTGCCAGAGGAGCGGGGTGGCTTATATAGAGTGCGCCAAGACCCGGGCCATCCCCCGTTACCAAGAGTTCAATGTACATAAAGATGGGGCGTTACTGATAACGCCAGCCATAAGTGCCTTTAATGACCTTAAAGACTACAGAGTGAATGCTTGACCATTGCTATTCTAAGTGACTCCTGGTCTTCGGTAGGTCGAATGGTTTCTTGTATGGTCGAGTGATTGACTGGTCGTGTGACTTTAGGAAGGAGGGGTACCCGAGTGGTTGATTGGTCGGGTGGATTGCACTCGACGCTTTTACTGGGCACTCCCTGTTATCTCTTGAGCTTCTTTGCTTCTAGGGTAGTGACCTTGGGTAGGGCGTATAGGCCAGGCGTATAGGCCAGGCATATGACCCTACCCCAGGTCTATATCATCATCATTAGGCCTCGAATGGATTGAGGTCCGAGTGAAAAGAAGGTTGAAGTTGACCTCGCTTTGACCCTTGTGCATCACAGGTACTTGTGTTGAACGGGAGGCCCATGTTGGAACTTGGCTTCGTTTCAGTCGCCTTGATAGATTCAGAAATTTACCGAGTGGATTTATACCCTTATTTGTTGAGTGCTGCTTCTAACATGAAATCTTTGGCGCGATTGGTTACGGTGTATCCCGAATTTCGCGGGATTCGAAATTTCAGGGAAGCGCGCGAGGCGGAGCGTGCCGTGGTAAGCGGGATGGATAGACAGGGGTGCCTCGATCTCCGCACCACCTTTTTCGCCACGTACCCAGCGCGCGACTATTGTGGGATTTGACAGGATCGCCCGGGCCCATGCGTCAACCACTCGGAAGTGGGTCCTTAAAAGGCGACGGGGCCGAGGCGTCTGCACTGTGCGCGTCCATTCTCCTTCTTTATCCTCTGCTTCTCCACCGCATCCGGCTCCTCTGTTCTCGACGCCGCCACTCCGCCACCATGGTGAAGGACAAGACGGCGGCGCTGGAACGCGCGAAGAAGGCGATGGGGGTCACTACAAAAAAAAGACACATCCGTGACATTTTGGGCCGAACGAAATTTTTTCTGTCATACATATGACACTTCTATGACGATAATTGTGACAAAACCTGGTATCATCATAGATGTGGTGGGCTCCTACTTCTATGACAAAAAATCATGACAGAAAATGGGCTTTTCGTCCTGGGCGGGCCGGAGACGCAGTTGCATGACATTCTTTGGACCGTCTATGACGGAAAAAACCATGGTAGAAGCGAGGGGGAGGAAAATTTCGGGAAGTTGCTGGTTACGGTGGGAGGTCGGGGGCCGAGCGATGCGCGTTTCTCTCGTACACGTACACACGTGTGTGCGAGGCGTTGGCTCTAACTGAACCCGAGCGAGGCGTTGGGCTCTAACTGAACCCGAGCGATTGCACTGCAGGCTACGCGTTACTAAACCCGAGCGATCGATCAATGGCTGTTAACTGAACCCGATCGAGCGATTCCTTTGCTACTGCTGCTAACTGAAGCTGATC
>NC_041389.1:78854607-78933220 GCF_002162155.2 Triticum dicoccoides | reverse complement strand
TTGCCTCTAGATGAACAGGACCCCGTGGTGTGGAGGGCTGGATGAACAGTAGACGATGGAGGGGTGCCCGTGGAGGGGTGGTTGAACAGGACCCCGTGGTGTGGAGGGCTGGATGAACAGTAGACGGTGGAGGAGTGGTTGAACAGTAGCCGGTGGAGTAGCGTGCGGTGGAGGCTGGATGAACAGGAGCCCGTGGAGGCTAGAGGAGGTCGACGGTAGCCCGTGGAGGCTGGAGGAGGTCGACGGTGGAGATGAACAGTATCCCGTGGAGTCCCGTTTTGCGGTACGCCACACCCCTCCCGATGAACAGGACCCCTGTTTCGACCGTAGGAGGTCTGTTTCGTCTGTTTTGCGGTACGCCACACCCCTCCCGATCAACAGGACCCCCCGTTTTGATCGTAGGAGGTCCGTTTCCTCTGTTTTGCGGTACGCCACACCCCTCCTGATCAACACGACCCAATTCCGAATGTAGGAGGTCCGTTTCCTCCATTGTGTGGTACGCCAGGCCTCGTTTCCATCGCCTGTTCCGTCCAAACCGGTTGGCTCCCACGCGTTCCGTTGCCTCCCGATGAACACAACGCATTCCATTGCCTCCCCATGAACACGAGCATTCCGTTGCCTCCCGATGAACACGACACATTATGTTGCCTCCCCATGAACACGACGACAACGTTGTTTCTCCGTTCCTACCGAGCCATGTACACGAGCCCTGGCCGTACATATGCGCGAGTAGGCGTTCGAGACCCCGCCCGTATGTACGTACATGGCCATATTTTCTTTCTTGCACCCTCGCCACTGTACGTACATATACATGCTACGTGCGTGCCTCTACTATGACACGTGCGCGCCTCTACAATGACCAGTATGTACGTACACGTTCGCGACCAGAATGACAATGCTACGTACGCGTCGACAAGGTGGGTTCCGACTATCAGACACTTCCTTGCCTGCGAAGATGTAGCTAGTGGGTCCCAGCAGTCAAGGGGGCGAATCGTTTTTTTTTGCCCAGACGCACTTCCTTGCGTGCGAAGATGTAGCTGGTGGGTCCCAGCAGTTAGGGGGAAACATTTTTTTCATGAAATACGGTGGCCCGTCCGGTGGGTCCCTTCTGTCAGATGGAGGAATAATTATTTTGCGCGTAATAAGGAGGCACTTCCTTGCTGCGACCGTGGACCCAGATGTCAGCCTCTCCACGTACAGTCCACATCCGATGGAAGCCATTCCTTGACCACGTTGACCACGCCGCACCGAGAGCACCAGGGCGGTGGACGACGACGAGGCCTAGGAAGGGGACGACGCGGAGCCAGGGAAGACACGGCAGTGGATGCCCACGCATAGAGGAGTACGAGGCTTCACTGGTTCGCTGCGGTGTGAGGCTGCCGTCGCCGCAGAATAACAGGGGGTGTGGGTGAGTAAAGGGATGGCCTAGCCAGCGGTGGGAGTAGTAGGGGGTGGTGAGGCCTCCGCCGCATCGCAGCCGGCCATGGGAGGCAGGAGCACGAGGCACGACCGGCGCTGGTTTGGGCGGCTGGAGCAAGAAGACCAGAGGTTGAAGAAGCACTACGGCCGTTGGATGGACATCATACGGTCACTGGAGCTAGAATCGTGCATATTGACTAAGTTGACAAAGCCCTCCGTCCCCGTCAACTTAGTAGGCCCATAAGTCAGCCTGCCACTATACTGGGTCCCAGCTAACAGGGGGAGTATTCATTTTTTTGTGCGTAATAAGGAGACACTTCCTTGCGGGCGAAGATATAGCTGGTGGGTCCGAGCTGTCAGCGGCTGTAACGTTTTTTTCGCGAAATACATAGGCCCTTTCGGTGGGTCCCTGATGTGAGGTGGAGGAATCATTATTTTGCGCGTAATAAGAAGGCATTTCCTTGCATGCGGCCGTGGACCCAGCTGTCGGCCTCTCCACGTACAGTCCACTTTAGATGCATGTTAGTCGTTGACCACGTTGACCAGGCCACGCCGAGAGCACCAGGGCGGTGGACGACGGCGAGGCCTAGGAAGGGAATGACACGGAGGCAGGGAAGACTCGGCAGTTGTTTCCCACGCGGAGGGGAGTACGACTGTACGAGGGTTTACTGCTTCGTCTGCCATCGCCGGAGAATAAAAACAGGTGTGAGTGAGTTGAGGGATGGCTAGGCCAGCGATGGAAGTACGATGGGGCGGTGAGGCCTGCGCGGCAGCACAGCCGGTCGCGGGGAGGAGGGAGCAGGCAGTCCCACCGGCGCTTGTTTGAGCGGCTGGAGCAGGAAGAGCAGAGATTGAAGAAGCACGACGACCGTTGGATGGACATCCAACAGTCACTGCTTGTGCGTCAACCTTTTTTTTAGGAAAGCCTCAAATCTGTGGAAAATAGCATACAACACATCTACCATTATTTCTAATAATTTACAACCCATTTGCTAATTCTTAAGGTTTTTTTGGATCCCATATTATTTTTTTTAGCATTACAGCACATATTGTGGCCACGGTTAAAAAATTATACGAAATTTTGCATATTTCGGTGCGGTTCGAACTGTTTTTAATCCTGAAATTTCGACTCACATTCAAACTAATTTTAAAAATAAATGTATATCAATATAAAATCCAATAAATTCTCCACGCATAAAAATTAATGTAATTTAAAATCTCGAAATGAAAAAAAAGATATTTGAAACTAATTGCCGGTTTGATGTGTTTTAAAAATGTACATCCCATTTCTCATTACTAATAGGCCATTTTCTCGGCCAGCCGAATGAAGCTCTCCTCGTCCTGAAAGATTTGCAGCCCAACAGGCCTGACAAGGCGACTTACTTGGCAAATCACAAAAAAACTGGGCTGTGGCCGTGGACCCAGCTGTCAGCCTCTCCACGTACAGTACTCTTTCGATGGAAGTCGGTCGTTGACCATATTGACCACGCCACGCCGAGAGCACCAAGGCGGTGGACGACGGCGAGGCCTAGGAAGGGGACGACACAGAGCCGGGGAAGATGCGGTAGTGGATGCCCATGCGAAGAGGAGTACGAGGATTCATTGGTTCGGCTGCGGCGTGAGGCTGCCGTCGCCGCAGAATAACAGGGGGTGTGGGTGAGTAGAGGGATACCCTGGGCCAGCGGTGGGAGTAGTAGGGGGCGGTGAAGCCTCCGCGGCATCACAGCCGGCCACGAGAGGCAGGAGCACGCGGCACGACCGGCGCTGCTTTGGGCGGCTGGAGCAAGAAGACCAGAGGTTGAAGAAGCACTATGGCCGTTGGATGGACATCGTACGGTCACTAGAACTAGAATCGTTCATAGTGACTAAGTTGACAAAGCCCTCCGTCCTCGTCAACTTAGTAGGCCCACAAGTCAGCCACCCACTATGGTGGGTCCCAGCTAGCAGGGGTATTCATCTTTTGGTGCGTAATAAGGAGGCACTTCCTTGCGTGCGAAGATATAGCTGGTGGGTCCGACCTGTCAGCGGGGGAAACATTTTTTTTCGTGAAATACAGAAGCCATTCCCATGTACAGTGCACGTATAGTGCGTAATAAGGAGGAACTTTCCTTACATGCGAGCATGGACCTCGTGGGTCCCAGCCGTCAGGCTCTCCACGTACAGTCCTCTTTCGACGACTCTTGTATGTTTACCATGCCGCGCCGAGCGCACCGAGGCGGTGGACGATGGCGAGGCCCGAGACTGGAACGACCCGGAGTTGGGGAAGACACGGCAGTGGAGTCGCAGACGGAGAGGAGTGGGAAACTTGACTGGTTCGGGTGCGGGGTGGGCCTACACTCGGCAGAGAATAACAGGAGGTGCGGACTGGAGGGATGGCCTGGCCATCGGCGGGATAGCGTTTCGCTGAGGAGCGCAAAACAATGCTGCTGGACGCCAAAGGCTGGAGCAGGCGGTTCCGACAGCACTGGGGGAAGAAGACGAGAGATTGAAGAAGAATGCCGACCATTGGATCTAAATTCAACGCCTTCTTAGGTTTCGACCTACTGAACCACATGTCAGCCAGTCCATTTGCTTTTTTAGTCCATTTGGTGGGCTGGGTGAAACAATGATGTAGCATCTATGCAGCCCGTTTAAATCCCATTTGCATTTTTCTCGAAATCCGCGGACTTGCTGAGCTGGGTGAAAATATCATGTTGGGCTAGACGGAGAAATGTTATAAAAACGTAAACACATGATTGCACGTCAGTAAAATCTTTGCAAGCTTATGTACGCAATCACTAGGAGTTAACTTGGCAAGTTATATATAAACAATTATTATTATTATTTTGTAAGAACTTTCAACTTACAAAATAAAATATCATTTTAATTTGATGAGTTAATAGTACGTGGAGTATTATTATTTTTTAGGCTAGACGTGGGACAGTTGAGTTGGTTCTAGGGGAACGTACTGGGAGAAAACTCAGTTTACATCAAAAAAGAAAGTGGGAGAAAATTCAGAGACCTGCTGGGTCCACCTGAGGAGAGGAATATGTTGGGAGGAAGGAGATTCAAAGCACGGCAGCCGAGTGAACTAGTTTTTTTAAGGACAAGTGAACTAGTTTACATACATAAGGAAATAGCCACTAAAAAAAGCAATCAGGTTAATGGGTTCTTAAATGAAATATTTCGGACAAAACAGATAATTACGACACATAGGCTAATGCATGAAACACTCAGATGATAAAGGTGCTTATAAACAGATAAAGTACAACATCTAGACCTTCCTGGCACGCTTGATCATGACGCTGCAGCTGTCTGTGTACTCGTCGGTTACGGGAAGCAGACACGCCCTCATGTCCAAGATCTGCTTGTACATGTCGTAGCATGCGTATGCGTCCTTGGCCGCGTAGGTTATGTAGGCTAGATTCAGAGGTACCTCCCACATGTTCAGGTCGTCTTCTTTCATGTTGGCGTATCAGGGGTCGATGATGGTCTCAGCGAGGTCAACCACGGAGTCCTTCTCCTGCCCGTTGCTGATGATTTTGTATTGCTTCTGGATGTCGACAAGCTTGTTGCACCAGATGGCCGAATCGTCGTGTTCTTCCTTCTCTCCACCGTAGTGAAGGTGCAGTCGAACTTCCGATGAAACGGGCGAATGCTCCAGAACCTGGTGCAGCCATAGGACTGAGGCGAGGCAGAGCTTCACTGAGTCCATATCGTTGGTGTACATCACATTCAACTTGGTGCAGCCATAGGACTGAACGGCGAACTAACTCCTTGCTGAAGTCCATATCCAGCGGGCTCACCCCTCGGATCGCCATTGGAGTCTCTTCGAGTGAACGAGTGTGTAGGCTGCCGCAGTAGTTCGTTTTTCAGCTCTTGGGGAACTGGAATCAACAGTAAGCTGAGTGTGTACGGGCGACAACAGTTACTACCCCTCCCTCATCCGTTGCATGCCCGGCAGAAGATGCACTCTCGGCACATTCAAACGCCTCCATTAAGAAACCTACTCCGGCCACACGTCAGTTCACGAGCGGGTCTGTATTGGTACTGTAATAACATGAGTTAGTGGTCACTTTACTTAAATTTAATTAGCTTTAACCGAAATTTATACTTAAAACAAGCAATGCATTCGCTCGTTCTATCAGGATCAACATGCACAACAACTAGAATTACTATTCTCAGGATGCACACGATCAACACATTTGTCGCACTTTCACAAAGATACTACTACCAAGTTTGAACTGTTTGTTATGGTTGTTGTCCTCTGCACCATCATGTTGTGTTTCCCAGCTTGCAAGATTCAGAACCAACAAATAAGATCCAAATAATAAGTAAAACAAAGATGCCTACACATCTCATTGATTCCCAGCTTGCAAGATTCAGAACCAACAAATAAGATCCAAATAATAAGTACAACAAAGATGCCTACACATCTCATTGATTCCCAGCTTGCAAGATTCAGAACCAACAAATAAGATTCAAATAATAAGTACAACAAATATGCCTACACATCTCACTGATTCCCAGCTTGCAAGATTCAGAACCAACCCATTAGAGCCTTTTGATAAAGTGAATATCGGGATTAAATCCATCTTGGCTAGCCATGTCATACAATCGAAGAACTTGGTGAATGCTCTTGACCGTCACAACATCTGTAGTTGAGTATTCCTGTTTGCACAGCATGTTTGCACAACACAAACAAGGAGACATGATAGCATGAATTCACTTTAATAGCGGCCTCCTTGAACTCAACCTCCAGCTCTACTTGGATGAGGTCTGCCTGGAGTTCCATGATTCAATTCATGCGCCTTTTACTGCAGTTCACCTGAAATGAAGCAAAGATTGCATCATTCAGCTAGCAAGAAGTACTTGCTCTTGTGAGCTGGCAGGTTCTTCTTTAGTAGTTTCACTAAAATTGAGGAACATTAAGGTTGGTGTCTGGCTCATGTAAGGTGCAACTATAATTTTCTTATCCTTTTGTGTAGTTCCACTAAAATAAAGTGCCATTGTGGGGACAGTGACGGCTCCATCTTGCAAAGGCTAATAAATGTTGCATGAGATTACCAGCAGAACTTGACGGAGATTTTGGAAACTCCAATCACCATTTTATGCAGTTCCACCAAAATTGAGAGATGTTGCCCACGTGACATTTTAGTTGAACTGCACAAGACACTCATTCCAAAAAGAAGTGTTTTGTGCAGTTTACCAAAAGGTCACAATAGCGACAAGGTGAAATGGATATCCCTATCTGCACAAAATGATAGAAAGTAAACAGTTGCTGGTTAATAAGAATATACGAAATATATACGAAATGAAAAGAAGCATCTTAATTATGTTCATGGCAATCACGCAAGGACGGTAGAAATTTTAAAACGCCAGCAATGCTTCATGTTACCAGAAGCATTACGATCAACAATGAGATTCCTCAAATATGGGATTACTTTAATGGTGGCATTGCTTGTTTACCAGACACAGTAAATCAACAGCAGCTAAGGAGTTGGTTTAAGGGAATGGGACCGTGGGGACACCAGGACACTCAGCAGCATAAAGGAGCAACTTACTTATCATACTGGGGAAAACAGCAGGAGTGCCATTTGTAACACAGTTTAATTGCATCTTATCACTGGAGGCATTAGATTAACAATAACACTGGTTAGACATGTCCCTAAGGTAACAGTGTGATCGCTTCATTTTACATGCGCCCTTACATTAACAACAGCAAAAGGTTGGTATAAGGACATGCGACAGTGGACGCATCAACACAATGTACCTACAAGGAGGCATAAAGTGGTGATGCCGAGCTTGTTCACGCTATGTGAGGGCAGCAAACCTAATCCTGGAGACCTTGTACTATGTGAGGGCAGAAAATATAATCCTGGAGACCTTTTACTATGTGAGGGCAGCAAATCTAATCCTGGAGACCTTTTACTATGTGAGGGTAGCAAATCTAATCTTGGAGACCTTTTACTATGTGAGGGCATCAAATCTAATCCTGAGACCTTTTACTATGCGAGGGCAGCAAATCTAATCCTGAGACCTTTTACTATGTGAGGGCAGAAAATCTAATCCTGGAGACCTTTTACTATGTGATGGCAGCAAATCTAATCCTGGACATACTCTGTTAACTTGTCCACCATCCGCCACTTTCTATCCTTTTTTCAACCAATAATAGATCTATTCCTTATCCAGTTTGTACTGCGTTTTCCCATTATTTCCCTTTTCAACCAAGAGACCGGTTGGGTATCCGGTCTCTACTACTTTCACCATATTATTTCCTCTTTGAATCAAGTCCTAGATTCATGCTGCAACTTTCCCCCCTTTCTTCGTTTTTTGAACAAAGCCCTAGATTCGAATGCATGAAGTAGCTTTACCTCTAATAATACTAAAAATTTAGGTGGCTTTGGAAGAGCTGATGGGAGTAGAAAAAGATGCACATGAAGACACGTGGGGAGCTGGGGCAGTAGAGCAAGTCCGCTTTCGAAGAACTTATACCTGAGGGTCGCCGGGATGTCGGTGGCGGTAGGTCGGATCTGCGGATAATACGGCAAGGAGTAGAAGGGTCGGAGGACCTCCCGAGCCGGCGCTGTGTTGGAGAGAACGGCACGGGCAAAGGATCGGGCCCCTCCGGCAGCTTAGGGTTTCCTCCCTCGGCGGTGATGACCGCGTGAATGATGCACCTTTTAGTCCTCTACACACACCAACCGAAGGGATCCGGCCGGATCTGTGACCAGCGGTGAGCAGAGAGAAAATGTCGCTACCGCTGTCTTGTTTATATCTGGAGAGGATGAGAGAATGAAGAGAGCAACCCTAGTAAAGCAAGCGCTCAGGCCCCTGCGTCCATATATAGTGGAGTGATTATCTTTTTTCTCTCCACAACAAGCGTTTCAATTTGTGTACGTGGAATTAAAGAAAAGAAACTCTCTATTTAAGGTGACAACTCTACGACTCCTACTTACTACTACAGTTTGTTCACTTGTGCTCCCCGCCCCTCCATTCATTGAACAACCCCACGGGTGAATAAACATACAGTAAACTATTTTCACGTAGTTAAAAGTTGAGGGCGGGGCTTTTCCCGGGCAGTACGCGTGGTAGTTTTTGGGTAGGCGGTTTGATAGAGAGGCGAGGAGGGTGAGCGAGTGGGGTTGTGCGATTTGACGGCGCGTTACTGCTGGAAAGACTTGTGATATGACCACTCACTATAGTCATGAATTATTGGCGCTCCGACCGGGGTGATGCCCACCTTCCGTTTCGCACTCTAATCTGGTGCATGACACGTCGACCCGGATGCTGGCTCTCCCACATGTCGGAGTAGTAAGAAGGAGCAAAGAATGATGCGGTATATACTAGTACTATACTACTCCCTCCGTTCCTAAATATAAGTCTTTGGAGAGATTTCACTATGGACCACATACGGAGAAAAATGAGTGAATTTACACATAAAATGCATCTATATACATCCGTATGTGGTCCACAGTGAAATATCTAAGAAGACTTATATTTAGGAATGGAGGGAGTACTACTCAGGTCGGAGGAGTGCGAACCACGGCAGCCCAGTGAACAAGCAGTGCAAACCACGGTAGCCCAGTGAACCAGAAGTAGAAAACAATGTGGTGATATGGCCATAAAAAACAATGTGCTACAGTCCACACTGTAGCATGTATAGTAACACTCCTCTTTCTTTGGATCCCTGAGTTAGAGCTAGTTTGGGTTGAAATAGCCTCAAATTATTGAAACAAGAGGGGTTAGTTTGAGCTAGTTTGCTCTAACCCAGCTAAAAAAACTAGCCCGGTGGAGAGGTTCTAATTGGGTTAGTTATCCTCGGGCCTACTAAAAGAGAACTAAAAAAATCTCACCTACCCGCACCAAATCGCTCCCCCCCTCTCGCACGACTCCTCTCTGTTCCCCATAGGGCCGCCCGCCCAAGCGCCGCTCGCCCTCTCTCTCCTCCGGCCGCCCTCTCCTTCCGGCCTCCGCCGCCCTACTCCGGCCGCCCTCTCCCTCTGGCCTTCGAAGGTTGCCCTGCTCCCCCTTCACCAGTCGTTTTTCTCCCTCTGTCGTGTGCGGTGGCGGCGCATCTACCAGGGAGGTCGCGAGATGGGTGAGTTTGTTCGTTCCTTCTCTGTCTCACGGCCATATCATTGATCTTGCTTGCTCTAGCGCTAATTCTGATTTGGAAAAGTAGATCCTGATCAAACTTGCTATAGATTTGTGGTGCACGCATGGAATTGTTTGATGCTGCTTGAGGAGGTAATAAATCTTTCTAGAGGCCCAAAGATTCAGGTCACCTTTTTAGGTATTTCAATTTCAGGCTTGCATTATTTGTAGAGGCCCAAAGATTCAGTTCACCGTTCTAGGTATTTCAATTTCAGGCTTGCATTATTTCTAGAGGCCCAAAGATTTAGTTCACTTTTCTAGGTATTTCAGTTTCAGGCTTGCATTATTTCTAGAGGCCCAAAGATTCAGTTCACCTTTCTAGGTATTTCAGCTTCAGGCTTGCATTATTTCTAGAGGCCCAAAGATTCAATTCACCTTTCTAGGTATTTCAGTTTCAGGCTTGCATTATTTCTAGAGGCCCAAAGATTCAGTCCACCTTTCTAGGTATTTTAGTTTCAGGCTTGCATTATTTCTAGAGGCCCAAAGATTCAGTTCACCTTTCTAGGTATTTCAGTTTCAGGCTTGCATTATTTCTAGAGGCCCAAAGATTCAGTTCACCTTTCTAGGTATTTTAGTTACAGGCTTGCATTATTTCTAGAGGCCCAAAGATTAAGTTCCCAGTCAGCGCCAAGCGTCCCTGCTACCCATACCGGTGTCGACCTCAACTCGCAAGGGCCGGCGTCGGAGGGGTTCCCGGGGCATGGGCTCTATAGAGCCTTCCTCTAGAGCAACAACGGCGAGCTCCTCCCTCGATGCGTGAGGGGCTCCGGGCTCCCTCCCTATCGTGAATGACTTCCGTGATGAGTTAGCTCACTCTTTGTTTCATGAGGTGTTTTTTTATTTTGTGAAGCTTGATTGACGACTTGTATGTTTAAGTGGGATATCTCATTTGTATGGACAAAGTAAAAATTATCATGTTTTGCATGCTTGATTTGTATAGATGGTTCGTTTATGTCAATTGTGAGCGGGAGGAGGCCATAGAAGAGCCGGCCACACCAAGAGGGTGCTTGGATCCAAGGGACTTATTTTAATCTGACTAAAAGTAGGATCCAAAGTAGTTAAATGATTGAGATAGAGCATTTATTGTCAATCTAACCCTGCTATCCATACACCTCTTTGGTTTAGAGTTAGTTCAGGGTTAGAATCTAACTCTAACCTCTAACTGAGTTAGAGTTCTCCTCGTCTCAGTTCATCGCCATCATACTTTCCCCATTCCTGTGTTTTCAGTATCCTGCGAATCAAAGAGGCCCTTTTTTTGCGGAAAAAATCAAAGAGGCCCTTTTTTTGCGGGAAAATCAAAGAGGCCCTTTTTTTGCGGGAAAAATCAAAGAGGCCCTTAGAATAGTTTAGGTCCGGTCATTTTTTATAAACGTGTTATGTCCAAAATTTAATGAACGTGCTCCGGTTTCCACGAAAATAATCCGGTTTCATGTAGTAATTCATTCATTTATTTATTCTTCTGTGGGGGGTTTGCATGTAATTCGTGAGGTCTGAAATGTAAAGTACCCCGGCATATGCTCTGAGTCGTGCATGCACTATGACCCAGATGCTCTATGTCCCACATGTCGGCGAATGGGAGCACGTGGAAATAGCCTAGGAGTACATATAGGAGGATAAATGCGTGAAAAAATATGTACTGTGATGCATAGCCGCGGTTCAAAAAGGAGACCTAAAGTGATGACAGCTATAGGTCGCATGCACCCAACTAGTGGTACTAGACATATGACTAATTTTCCCTCAAAAAAAAGAGGCACGAGTGCTCAGTACTCCTATTCTATAAACACGAGTCCCATCTGACAACAACGTCCGTGCTACAGCTAGCTCTCCTCCCTCGTTTCTCTCTTCTAATTCTAAACTCGGCCGACACTCGGCGGGCGGGGTGGGTTTGCTCAACTACGGCCCCACCTCACAGTGAAAACATTACGACTGGAATAAAAATGCCATATACTCCTGATAACCCACAAGTGTAGGGGATCGCAACAGCTTTCGAGGGTATAGTATTCAACCCAAATTTATTGATTCGACACAATGGGAGCCAAAAAATATTCTTGAGTATTAGCAGTTGAGTTGTCAATTCAACCACACCTGGATAACTTAGTATCTACAGCAAAGTATTTAGTAGCAAAAGTGGTAGGACAATAATGGTAATGGTAGCAACGGAAAAGTAAATAAGCGAAGAACAATATATGAAAAGCTCATAGGCAATGGATAGTGATGGATAATTATGCCGGATGCGATTCCTCATCTAATAGCTATAACATAGGGTGACACAGAACTAGCTCCAATTCATCAATGTAATGTAGGCATGTATTCCATAAATAGTCATGCGTGCTTATGGAAAAGAACTTGCATGACATCTTTTGTCCTACCCTCCCGTGGCAGCGGGGTCCTAGCAGAAACTAAGGGATATTAAGGCCTCCTTTTAATAGAGAACCGGAACAAAGCATTAGCACATAGTGAATACATGAACTCCTCAAACTACGGTCATCACCGAGAAGTATCCCGATTATTGTCACTTCGGGGTTGCCGGATCATAACACATAATAGGTGACTATGGACTTGCAAGATAGGATCAAGAACACACATATATTCATGAAAACATAATAGGTTCAGATCTGAAATCATGGCACTCGAGCCCTAGTGACAAGCATTAAGCATAGCAAAGTCATAGCAACATCAATCTCAGAACATAGTGGATACTAGGGATCAAACCCTAACAAAACTAACTTGATTACATGGTAAATCTCATCCAACCCATCACCGTCTAGCAAGCCTACGATGGAATTACTCACGCACGGCGGTGAGCATCATGAAATTGGTGATGGAGGATGGTTGATGATGACGACATCGATGAATCCCCCTCTCCGGAGCCCCAAACGGACTCCAGATCAGCCCTCCTGAGAAAGATTAGGGCTTGGCGGCGGCTCCGTGTCGTAAAACGCGATGAAACTTTCTCTCTGATGTTTTTCTCCCCGAACATGAATATATGGAGTTGGAGTTGAGGTCGGTGGAGGTCCAGGGGGCCCACGAGATAGGGGGGCATGCCCTACAGGGGGGCGCCCCCCTGTCTCGTGGGCAGGCCCTGGGCCCCCTGGTGTATTTCTTTCGCCCAGAAATTCTTATTAATTCCAAAAAGTGTCTCCGTGGATTATCAGGACATTCTGAGAACTTTTCTTTTCTACACATAAAACAACATCATGGCAGTTCTGCTGAAAACAACGTCAGTCCGGGTTAGTTTCATTCAAATCATGCAAATTAGAGTCCAAAACAAGGGCAAAAGTGTTCGGAAAAGTAGATACGTTGGAGACGTATCAACTCCCCCAAGCTTAAACGTTTGTTTGTCCTCAAGCAATTCAGTTGATAAACTGAAAGTGGTAAAGAAAAACTTTTACAAACTCTATTTGTTCTAGTTGTTGTAACATGAAAAGCCAGCATTCTAGTTTCAGCAAATATTATGAACTAACCATACTCACAATAACACTTAGGTCTCACAATTACTCATATCAATAGCATAATCAGCTAGCGAGCCATAATAATAAAACTCGGATGACAACACTTTCTCAAAACAATCATAACATGATATAACAAAATGGTATCTCGCTAGCTCTTTCTAAGACCGCAAAACATAAATGCAGAGCACCTTTAAAGATCAAGGACTGACTAAACATTGTAATTCATGGTAAAAGAGATCCTGTCAAGGCATACCCAATATAAACCAATGGAAATGAATGCAAATGAAAGTGTGCTCTCCAGCGGGTGCTTTTAATAAGAAGGGTGATGACTCAACATAAAAGTAAATAGATAGGCCCTTCGCAAAGGGAAGCAGAGATTTGTAGAGGTGCCAGAGCTTGATTTTAAAATAGAGATCGAATAACATTTTGGGCGGCGTACTTTCACTGTCAACGCAACAACTATGAGATGCCTGTATCTTCCATACTATATGCATTATAGGCAGTTCCCAAACAGAATGGTAAAGGTTTATACTCCCCCAACCACCAACAAGCATCAATCCATGGCTTGCTCGAAACAACGAGTGCCTCCAACTAACAACAGCCCTGGGGGAGTTTTGTTTAATTATTTTGATTTGCTTTGATCTTTTGGATCATGGGACTGGGCATCCCGGTTACCGGCCCTTTCTCGTGAATGAGGAGCGAAGTCCACGCCTCGTGAGAATAACCCACCTAGCATGGAAGATATAGGCAGCCCTAGTTGTAACATGAGCTGCTCGAGCATACTGAAAGTGCAACTATCCCTAGGTGGTTTTGGTAATTCATAACAACATATAGCTCATTGAGCTAATGCTATTCCAAGACTATTATTTCAGGAAAGCTCAATGAATGGCATGTCATGGATGATGAAAGTGGACCCCTCAAAATACTAAGGACAAAGGATTGGCTCAAGCTCAAAAGCTCAAGACTCTTCATTTTATATTTTAGTGATCCAAGATCACATTGAGTCTATAGGAAAAGCCAATACAATCAAGGAGGGATGAGGTGGTGCTTAATGAGCCTCTTGCTTCATGTGCTTAGTGATATGCTCCAAAACCCTCAACTACTTTCCCACATCCACAAATGACCTATACCCAAAGCCAAAACCGGTCACACCGAAACTTCCTATCCGGCGCCACCGATTCCAAAAGTCATAGCCACTGCCACAAACCCTAAGCAAATCGGTCTTACCGATAGGGATCTCGGTCTCACCGAGATGGGGTTGCAATCTCTCTGTTTCCCTTCATAATGTTTCGATCTAACCGAAGTGAGCGATCGGTCCCACCGAGATTGCAATGTAAACTCTCTGTTTCCTTTTTGTAACATTTCGGTCTCACCGAAAAGAGCAAATCAGTCCCACCGAGTTTACCTGACAAACTCTCTGGAAAGCTTATTACTAAATCGGTCTCACCGAGTTTGTGTAATCGGTCTTACCGAGATTACGTTATGCCCTAACCCTAACCAAATCGGTCTCACCGAGATGCATATCAGTCCCACCAAAAATCACTAACGGTCACTAGGTTTACTAAATCGGTCCGACCGAGTTTAACAATTCGGTCCCACCGAGTTTGGTTAATTGTGTGTAACGGTTAGATTTTGTGTGGAGGCTATATATACCCCTCCACCTCCTCTTCATTCGTGGAGAGAGCCATCAGAATGAACCTACACTTCCAACTTACCATTTCTGAGAGAGAACCACCTACTCATGTGTAGAGACCAAGATATTCCATTCCTACCATATGAATCTTGATCTCTAGCATTCCCCAAGTTGCTTTCCACTCAAATCTTCTTTCCACCAGATCCAAAACCTATGAGAGAGAGTTGAGTGTTGGGGAGACTATCATTTGAAGCACAAGAGCAAGGAGTTCATCATCAATGCACCATTTGTTACTTCTTGGAGAGTGGTGTATCCTAGATTGGCTAGGTGTCACCTTGGAGCCTCCGACAAGATTGTGGAGTTGAACCAAGGAGTTTGTAAGGGAAAGGAGATCGCCTACTTCGTGAAGATCTACCGCTAGTGAGGCAAGTCCTTCGTGGGCGACGGCCATGGTGGGATAGACAAGGTTGCTTCTTCGTGGACCCTTCGTGGGTGGAGCCCTCCGTGGACTCGTGCAGCCATTACCCTTCGTGGGTTGAAGTCTCCATCAACGTGGATGTACGATAGCACCACCTATCGGAACCACGCCAAAAACATCAGTGTCTCCAATTGCGTTTGAATCCTCCAAACCCTTCCCTTTACTTTCTTGCAAGTTGCATGCTTTAATTTCCACTGCCTATATACTCTTTGCATGCTTGCTTGAATTGTGTGATGATTGCTTGACTTGTCCTAAAATAGCTAAAATCTGCCAAACTCTAAAATTGGGAAAAGGTTAAGTTTTTATTGGTCAAGTAGTCTAATCACCCCCCTCTAGACATACTTCAAGGTCCTACAAGTGGTATCAGAGCCTTGGTCTCCATTTGCTTTGATTTCCATAGCTTTTGGTGGTCATAGCCTTGGTTTCACAACCTAGGAGAGTATGGCGTCTAGCGAGGGAAATTATCACCGTAGAGGTCCTTACTTTGATGGTACTAATTTTGCTAGTTGGAAGCATAAGATGAAAATGCATATTCTTGGACATAACCCCGTCGTTTGGGCAATTATTTGTATTGGCTTGCAAGATGAATTTTTCGATGGGAGAGAACCGAACCGTGAAGCTAATGCAGAAGAAATGAAGATGCTGCAATACAACGCTCAAGCTTGTGATATCATCTTCAACGGATTGTGCCCCGAAGAATTCAACAGAATCAGCCGTCTTGAGAATGCAAAGGAAATTTGGGATACTTTGATTGATATGCATGAAGGTACCGAGTCCGTCAAGGAATCCAAGTTGGATGTGCTCCAGAGTCAGCTTGACAAGTTCAAAATGAAGGATGGTGAAGGTGTCGCTGAAATGTACTCTAGGCTTGCTCTTATCACAAATGAGATTGCCGGCTTAGGGAGTGAAGAGATGACCGACAAATTCATCATCTAGAAGATTCTAAGAGCATTGGATGGAAAGTATGATACCGTGTGCACATTGATTCAAATGATGCCAAACTACAAAGATCTCAAGCCAACAGAAGTCATTGGAAGAATTGTTGCTCATGAGATGTCACTCAAGGATAAGGAGGAACTTCACAACAAGTCAAGTGGTGCTTACAAAGCCTCAAGTGAAGCCCCCAAATCATCAAGTGAGAAACAAACCTTCAATGAAGAATTGAGCTTAATGGTGAAGAACTTCAACAAATTCTACAAGAGTAGAAGCAAAGAAAGAAGATCCAAATCAAGGTCTTACAATGACAAAAGATCTTCAAGTCGAGAGCGCAATTGCTACAATTGTGGGAGACCTGGACACTACTCCAATGAGTGTACGACACCCTACAAAAGAAGAGAAGATTCTCCAAGAAGAAGGAGCAAAATAGAAGAATCACCACCAAGAGAGAGGAGGAGTAGAGATGATCGTTATGAACGAAGACCCTCACGGAGAAGCAAGGATTCGGAAAGGAAGGACAAGTCATCAAGGAGCTACACAAAACGAAGACATCAAGCTCATGTTGGTGAATGGGTATCCGGCTCCGACTCCGACAATCGCTCCGAGAGAAGCTATCACTCCGACTCCGAATATACTCAAGATGAAGGTGTTGCCGATCTAGCACTTGTGTCTACCAACTCCTACGACATATTTGACTCACCAAATGAAGGTGTTGGAAGATGCTTCATGGCCAAAGGTCCAAAGGTAACACATCCCGAGTATGTTGATTTCAATAGTGATGAAGATGACTTGTTTGTGGATGATGATTTACTTGTTGACAACTCTAGTGACGAATACTATGATGAAACGTCAATTAATCATGCTAAACAAGATAAAACGAATGACAATGATAAGGAGAAGATTGAGCTTCTAACTAAAGAATTAAACTCTCTTAAGTTAGCTCATGAAACTATCTACGAAGATCATCAAGAACTTTTAAGGGCTCATGAGAAGTTACACTTTGAAAAGCTCAATCTTGAGTAAGAGCATGAGTTCTTAAAAGCAATCAATGATGATCTCCGCAAGAAAAGTTCTTCTTACATTGCCAAGCGTTTACTCTTATCTACTTACATGCCTCAAGTCAAGTCTAGTAACAAGTACAAGAAAGATACTTCCTCTAGTAGTAACAATAATAATGTCAAATCCAATATTGTTGCTTCTAGTAGTTCTCTTGATTCCACTAATGATTCTCTTAGCCAAGTTACACTTGAGCAAGAAAATAGCTTATTGAAGGGAATTATAGAGAAGGGTGTTTACAAGAGCCTTGCCGGGAGTAAGCAATTCGAGGAAATTGTACGCAAGCAAGGAAGGCACCGGAAGAATCAAGGTGTTGGTTTTGAACGAAAGTTCAATGCCAATGGAGTTGAGTGGGAAGAAGATCAATACCCCAAGACGAAGTTTGTTCCTCAACTAGAGAAGTATGATCCTACTTCCTTCAAGGGAACACAAGCTCAAGATGATCTTCCACCACAAGACCACAAGAACAAAGGCAAGGACAAGCTTCAAGAAGAGATTGATGCATTTGAAGAAGCACCTAAAGCCTCGTTCAAGTGGTTCCCCAAGACTACGTCAAGTTCTACCTCATCAAGTACAACTACAACTCCAAGGATTCCCATCAAGATGATGTGGATCCCGAAGAAGAAGAACTAGAGAGTTCTTGAGGGTGACTCCACCAACATTCTTCACTCATATCATTTGGCAAGAACAAGTGCAATCAACCTCCACATCTTGCACTAGTTCAAGGAGTCACAAACCCTAAGGCAAGGGACAAGGTAACCTAATGAATTCATGGACGTCATCTTGTGTGTGCATCACTCTATGTCTATGGATATACTTGTTTGTTCCTTGTGTGACTAACCCATGTAGGCAAGTTGAATGTGCAACTCACTCCAAAGGAATTCTCCAAATGATCTACATCAACATTGAGCATCTACATCTTCAACACCTACATGAAGTCATCATCGACAAAACCCAAGGTTAGTTCATCCCTCTAAAGGGGGGATCTCACATCTAGGGGGAGCTTAACTCTAAGAATTGAGTCAAAGCAACTCTAATGGTGTGAACACATTAATGCATTATGTAAAAGTGGTAACCCCACTTGAGCCTAAACGATGAGTATGACCTATGATCAAATGTTCTCATTTGACTCCTAAGTCAATATACTCATATATAGATGACCTAGTCATCGCCAATTGTTTGATAGATGCTAGAATTGGTTGTGCATGCTTTGCCACATATTTCATTTGTCATCTTATTGTGTGAGCATGTTGGTGCATATTTTACACATTCAAGGACATCCACTTGTTGTTTTGATTGTTTGGGTTCTTTTCTTTTTGCCAAGTGGATGGACAAGAATGCCTAAGAACCTTCTTTAGCTATCTATGTTTTTCTCATCTCAAACTCTATTCATGCTACATCACAAAATTTGATCAAGTCAGATTCGAACCACTCTATGTGAGGAGCACTCGGAGTCCCCGATTCGTCATAGACTTAAACTTCCAAAACCTCTTTGTGATTCTCGGTCAGGCCGATTCCTCCATTTCGGTCCTACTGAGATCACCAAGTTGATCTGAGTTTTCAATCTTGGTGCAACCGATTTGAACTTTTCGGTCTCACCGATTTGCTGAAACTGAACACAGTTATGCATCTCGGTGCCACCGAGTTGTTCCACCCGGTCACACCGACAGGGTCGGGCTATATATAGCCACGGGGAAAAGTTTGGAAATTTCTCCGAAACCCTTCGCCCGCGCAACAGCTTGCTCTGCCATCCTGGTCTCTGGATCGTCTCCTCGTCGCCAGCAGCCTCCTGTCGCTGGTCTTCACCGCCGTCAACGGATTTCGTCCCCGCCGTTGCCGCCGTAGCAAGTCCACCGCCAAGTTAGAGTATGGACTTGATCTTTGTGCTATCCACGTCTGATTCCTAGCACATTGTTTTCATATTGATTCTTGCCACGATTGAGATTCTTCTATCCAGCCAAAATAGTCCATAGATTAGATGCGATTCAAATTTTTAGGGTTAGGTCTCACCGATTTGGCATATGCCATTGCTCTAGTGACTCTCGGTCTGACCGAGAATTACTAATTGGTGCAACCGATTTGAGGATTCTGTGAAACCCTAGCAGTCTCGGTGCCACCGAACTGAATCTCGGTCCAACCGAGATCATCAGTTTAGGTTCCAAAACTGCTTCGGTATCACCGAGTTTGAAAATCGGTTGATCCGAAATGCTTTATGTGGAAAACTAAAACTGAACTTTTGAATCATTCTTTTGCAAAAATATCTGCATTTTGTGATGCTCATCTATTCTATCTCATCTATAACTCTTCACAGGGTCAGCAGTGAGCTTTTGCAGTATGTCTGATCAGAGTGACAGCCAGAACAGGTCAGAAGAGCACATGGACTTGAGTGAGGGCACTAGTCCCTCAACTTTAGATGATGGGAGCAGAAGTACTCCTAGCAATTTGCCTAAGGCTGCAACTAGGCAAAGGAGGAAAAGAACTTCAGATTCCGAGGATGAAGATTACAAAGCAGAGGAAGATGAGGCCACTTCCAAGAAAGTGGTGCTCAAGAAAGAGTATGGCTCTGCACAGAGCACTAAGCCAGGTCTGAAGAAGAAAGTTCCTGCCAAGAGAACTCCAATGCCAAAGGCCAGGAAGTCCACTCAAGTGCCAGCTCAAGCTCAACCCAAAGAGGCACCTACAAGGAAAGACACATCATCCAAACCTCAGAAAGTCCCAACTGGTGCAACTATGAAGATCACAATTGAATCAGAGGATGATGGTGATCAGGACAAGAAAAAGAAGAGAGCAAGAACCACAACTGCCAAGGTCCTTGGAAAGCCCTCAATGAGAAGGGATTCTGAAGAAGAGGAAGAGGATGCTGCACCAGCACCTAAGGCAGCTAAGCTTATGGGAGATGCAATCAAATCAGGGGCTGCAACATCCAAGCCCAAGGAAGCACCCAAAGCTGCCTCCAAGGCCAAGCAAGTTCCAAAGAGGAATACTAGGAGTATTCTAGCTGCTGAGAAGAACAAGGCCCTAGTGCCAAATGTTGCTGAAGAAGAGGATGAGGAAGGACAGGTCCTTAGAAAGCTCAAGCCCAAGATACCAGACCACAATGATGCCCATCCTATGGTTGATGACATGAGAATCAGGAAGGATTCAGGGCTGAGACTGTGGAGGATGGAAGATCCATATGCTTCAAGAAGAAGAACTGCTGTTGACTACAGGTTCCATACAAAGGAACAGCAGGACTTTTATGAGACCATTTTGTTGGACAAGAAGCCCATAGTCTGTGATATGAGGTGGGTTGACTGGAAATTCATCAGGGAAAATGAGCAGCACTACCCTGGAGTTGAAGACAGCTTTGTTGCTTGTGGAGTTGCAGATTTTGTTGGACAGAAGTTCACCAACTGGAATGATGAGCTTATCATGCAGTTCTACTCCACAGCACATTTTTATCCAGATGGTAGAATTGTTTGGATGTCTGAGGGTACAAGGTACCAATCCACTGTTGAAGAATGGGTGTCGGTGTCAAAACCGGCGGATCTCGGGTAGGGGGTCCCGAACTGTGCGTCTAGGCGGACGGTAACATGAGACAAGGGACACGATGTTTTTACCCAGGTTCCGGCCCTCTCGATGGAGGTAAAACCCTACTCCTGCTTGATTGATATTGATGATATGGGTAGTACAAGAGTGGATCTACCACGAGATCAAGGAGGCTAAACCCTAGAAGCTAGCCTATGGTATGATTGTTGTAATGGTTGTGTGTCCTACGGACTAAAACCCTCCGGTTTATATAGACACCGAAGAGGGCTAGGGTTACATAGAGTTGGTTACAATGGTAGGATATCTACATATCCGTATCGCCAAGCTTGCCTTCCACGCCAAGGAAAGTCCCATCCGGACACGGGACGAAGTCTTCAATCTTGTATCTTCATAGTCTTGGAGTCCGACCGATGATGATAGTTCGGCTATCCGGACACCCCCTAGTCCAGGACTCCCTCAGTAGCCCCTGAACCAGGCTTCAATGACGATGAGTCCGGCACGCATATTGTTCGGCATTGCAAGGCGGGTTCCTCCTCCGAATAATTCACAGAAGATTTGTGAACACCAGGATAGTGTCCGGCTCTGCAAAATAAATTCCACATTCCACCATAGAGAGAATAATATGCACACAAGTTCAATCTGCTGACGTATTTCGTGGCATGACGTCATGCCACTACCAAGCCTTTACTTGAATCGTTTTTTATTATACCACCTCAGCGCGTTTAGCGAAGCGGTTTCCTTGGCACGTCTTGTCGAAGCAGAGATCGTGTTCCCCTTATTCCGGGATTCCCATCAATACGGACGTGGGTAACCCAACCGTGCCCGTCGCCACGCCTCCTCTATGGAAGGTGAGTCCCAAACGGTCACGGGGACGGCTCTTGGTATTCCTCCCTCTTTATAATGAGACCAAGGCTTGTTTCTTTTCTTCAATCCTCGACTGAATCTGCCCCTCGCCCTGAGTTCCAACACCCAGAGCTCCAGATTCGAGCACTTCGGACCTTCAACAATGTCCGGATCCGACCTTCAGGGCCGGTGGATGCCCTCCTCCGTTACGGAAGAGGATGTGCAAAAGCTGAGAGAAGCCAAGTACTTGACCTACGAGATTTCGCATAGGCTGCCCGCCAAAGGGCAAGTCATTCCCACTCCGAGCCCGGCGAAAGCGTCGTGTTCATGTCCCACCTCCGTCGGGGTTTAGGCTTCCCGATGGATCCTTTTGTGAGAGGGCTCATGTTTTACTATGGGCTAGAATTCCATGACTTGGCTCCGGAGTCGATCCTCCACATCTCGTCCTTCATTGTCGTCTGCGAGGCCTTCCTCCGCACTACCCCCCACTTCGGTTTGTGGCTCAAAACTTTTAATGTGGAGCCGAAGATGATTGAGGGGCGCCAAGCAGAGTGCGGCGGGGCGGTCGTAAACAGAGGGCCGATGCTCCATGGCCCGAGGGCTCCTTCCAAGAGGAGCTCGGCTTGTGGCAACAGGAGTGGTTTTATATTACCGCTCCCAGGGGCAGCAGGAAGAAGCCGCCGCCCATCTTCCGCTCGGGACCTCCACGACGACTGATGTCATGGGTTAACCAAGGGCTCAACTGGGGGCTGTCAAAGGACGTGCCCCTATTGCAGGGCCGGATTCAAGACCTCCAAGCAAGGGAGATCGATCTGGTCATGGTGATGCAGGTCATGCTGATTAGGGGTCTCCTGCCCTGCAAACGCCGTCCTCTCCGGTTGTGGGAATTTAATCCGGAGGGACCACGAATTCTCCAACACTTCATGGGTACGACACCCGTGGAGATGTACAAATTGTTCTTCGGATCACGAGAGGTGTGTCCGGAATTGACCGAGGACGCCGTCCTAAGCTCCAATCGCCCGGATACACAAGTAAGTGGCTCTGTGTCCGGACATACCGTTTGTTTGCCTTTCTACGATTCGCCTTTTAACCAATTGTCCTCTAAACAGGAGTGGATAGCGCAAGCAAAACTGATACGGTGTCCGGCCCCCCTCCCAGAGACCGCGCCGGATCCCGTGCTGGTCAGGATGCTGGAGGTTGCGCCTTCAGAGGAAGGCAAAGGGGAGAACAGAGGAACTACCGCCTCTACCGAGGAGGCTTTTGAGAAGGGGGGGATCGAGAATCCCTCCTTCCAAGGGGAGAAGAGGACGGCTTCCGAAAACTCAAAGGTCAAGGCCTCGAAGCGGGGGAAGAGATCCTCACCGGAGGGTCCTGCGTCTGGGGAGCCCCCGGCCGCACTATCTCCTCTACGGAATCAGCCCTCCAGCGAGCCGTAAGTAGAAAAAAGGTAGTTTTGTAATAAGGGACATCCCTATTTGTGCTTCTGAGGATTAACTTAAGTTTTTACCTTGTAGTTCGGATCTCCGTCCTTCTCAGATGAGCTCGTCTTCGGGGGACCTTCGTCTGGAGATGATGGAGAGCGAGACGCCTCCATCCGCTGCGCCGTCAGGTGGAGCGGACGACCCTGAGGTGTCATCACGGAGGGTATCCCCGAGTCTGGTAGAGCCGAAGAGTTCGGCGCCGACTAGTGTTTGGCCGGGGGAGCTGAAGGATCTGCTTGAGAGGGCGTCTATCTCAGAAGATCACCATACATTGATGAGTATGGTGATTGGAAGAATTTTGTCCGCCGAAGGCGAGTTGCATGATGCCGTTAGAAGCTTGCTGGCAGGGTTTGTGGTATGTAAAAATGACATACCTTTTGACAGTTTTACACATAAAGTGCGCCCTGTATAGATAGTAGCCCCCGAGACTCGGTAGGTTGTCGAGAGCGACAGCGTGCCGAGGATCAAAATCGCAGGTTTTAATTTTCGCCTTTCCTATGCAGGTGGCGGATAGTCCGGTGGCCAGCCGGACTGATGGAGTTGCCGAACTAAAGCGGCAACTCGACGTTGCGGATGCGGACATCGCGCTGGTCAATAAACGACTTGACGAGTCACAAGGTAGGTTTTTTCTCCGTGGTCACCTAGTAAGGGAGACGAAGCCCACTCCTTACAACATGTGTGCTAAATGCAGATGGTGCCGCTGCTGTGGAGAGACTTCGGGCTGAACTTGCTCGAGCCAAGGAGCAGGCCAGAAGGAGTGATGCGGCTGCCTCGAGGGCGTCCGAAGAGCTAGAAGCCGAAAGGGCTGCTCACTGCCGAAGCAGGGAGGAGATGGCCGAAATGGACGTGAAGTTGAAAGATGCTACCGACCGCTATGAGGTTCTTGAAAAAGAGCGCCTAGCGGAGCAAGAAGACCTGAGGAAGGCCGCCGCCGAAGCCAAGGATGCCCGTTCTGCAATGCAGGCTATAAAGGAGGAGCTGCACCAGGCCGGAGATATTGTGGCTGGCAAGCCCTTTCTGCTGCGCCAGAGGTTTACAGATCCGAAGTACGCTCAGCTTGGCCAGCTGTGGGGTCCGGAGGATCCTTATATGGACTTAGCGGCGAGTGCGGCAGATGCTGTTGTGCACTTCCGAAGTCAAAAGGATCACGAGATGGAAGAGCTTTTTTGGTCTCAATTCCATAGTCCGGAGCGTTCACTTCCGCTGACCGATCGGCTAGCTGAGTGGGCCGAGCTGAATAGATTGTCCGGACTTGCCATGACAGATATCGTGACTCATGTCTGGCCGGATAGGTCCAAGCCGAAGAGTTATTTTGGCTTATTGTAGCAATTCCTTGGGGCGGTGCCGCATATCAAGGCGAAGAAGCGGTCGGCCTGCATAGAGGGTGCACAGATGGCCCTCGCCCGTGTGAAGACATACTGGACGGAGATGGATGCCACCGCTGTTGCGACCCAGGGTTCGGACGAGAGCCGGTTACCCGCCGAGCACTATTTCAGGGAAGTTCTGCGTGGTGCTCGTGTAATAGAGTCGCAGTGCTCAAAAAATGTCATGTTCAATTGAACTTTATGGTTTGTAAAACGATGTTTATAATATAAGCGCTTTTTGTACTTGTGCGTTCAAGTATTGAAATATCTCCTGTGCGGCCGTTTATGTATATGTGTGTATAACTTGAAAGATGGTAGTCGTCGGCTTCATCCCCCACGCACAAGGTGCGGGGGTGTTTGCAAAAATAGCGCATTTTCACACTTAATCCGACGTCTCGGTCCTGTGAAGGAGGTGGTAGCGTAGAAAACAAGGCAACCGGACTATAATGCTTTATCACTTTCACTTAGCCATAGGAGTTCGAGGGTGGGGCTACGATATAGCCCCTAGGGGCACCGCGCTCTCCGAATTCGGGGCGCGTATGTGCCTGACCGGGAAACGGTCCTTCGTCAAAGCGGAGGAATTCTAAACATTCTGGTAGTGGATCGAGTGGTTGACCAGTCTGTCGCTGTATCATGACAGTCAGTTTTCGGCTTTCTCTACTGAGGTGCTCGCCCGGCCGAACCGGGGCACAATCGCAGTAGTTCTCCTGGTGCCGCGTTAGCCGATGATACGGAACGTAAGGCAACAAAACACAGGAGCCGGGCAAACCCAACATTTGACCAAAGACATGATTTGGAGCTGATGCGTATAAGGCCTAACTCGAGACACCGAACACTCCCTAAGGTATTCGGTCTTTATGATAACGGGCAGAACAATGCCCTAAGCCCCTAGTGTCCAGGTACACGCAAGGTCCTCTAATGCGGCCGATGCCAAAACGTCAGCCTCCTCTCTGGTTATAATGAGAAACCAGGTGGTATGTAGCAACAAGAGACAGTAAAAAAGGTTTACACAGGGTCTTAATATGAAAAGAATCCTTGCAACGGGTCCCTACTGCACGTCTGCGCCTGTGTCTCCGTTGTGCTGTATCCTGGACGGGTGTAACACGCTGTTCATCTGTAAAAGAGAGGAACTTAGTTTAAAAAAGAAATCATGTCAAAAATGTATTTAAAACAAAGCATGAATAAATGAATAAGGTTGAGCTTTTATAGGTTCCTTATTGCTCATACGCACAGCCCCTTGTGAAGGGGTGTGCGGCTAGGGAGCCCCTAGCTTATTTGTGCCAGACTCGTTTAGCCGTGTCCGGGGTCTTGAACGACCTTTTAATGAGATGATGCCGCGTGGACCGGGCATTTTAAGTGTAAGAGACGCGTAATGTGGTATTGCGTTAAAGCGGACAAAAGCTTCACGTCCCAATAGTGCTTGATGGCTACTTTGGAATGGGGCGACATGAAAGATTAGCTTTTCACGTCGGAAGTTGTCGGGTGACCCGAACACAACTTCTAGTAGTAAGGAGCCCGTGCACTTGGCGTAAGGGCCTGGCATCACTCCTTTAAAGGAAGTGCGGCTATGTCGAATTTTGATAGGGCCTACCCCCAACTTGTGGATTGTGTCCGGATATAGCAGGTTTAAATCGCTGCCCCCATCCATTAGGACTTGTGTAAATTGTAGTCCGTTGATTATAGGATCCAATATCAGAGCAGTCCATCTTGCGTTTCTAATACTTCTGGAATAGTCCAGGTGGTCGAATGTAATTGGTTTTAACATCCAATCTCGGGGTTCCGCTGGGGTGGACCGTGCGACACGTGCTTTAGCGGGTGCCGTACTATTGTTTCGTATTATCACATGAAGTGAGTTTACTGTTTTGACTTCTTGTGGGAAAGTCTTTTGTTTTCCGGCGCTCTGCTGGTGGGGTTCGTCGTCATCCTCGCTTGGCGCGTCGAGCCCCTTGTGTTCGGCGTTGAGTCGGCCGGACTGTTTGAAGACCCAACAATCTCGGTGGGTGTGGTTTGCAGGCCTTCCGGAGGTACTGTGGATTTGACATATCAGATCCAAAATTTTGTTTAAGTTGGATAGCTCGTCACTGTTATCCTTAAGAGGCAGTGTTTTGTTGTTCGGCCACGAGCTTTTGAATCCGGCGTTGACCGCCGTGTTCTTTGGGCTTTTTTCTTTATTTCGGCGCTGGTCCTTCCTGTGCCGTGATTTTCCGTTTCCATCTCTGATCTTGGATGTACTCGGGTCGCTGGTGCTGCATCTTGCTAGCCAGCCGTCTTCTCCCATGCAAAAGCAGGTCATGAGGCTTGTTAGCGCGGCCATTGTTCTCGGCTTCTCTTGGCCGAGGTGTCTGGCAAGCCATTCGTCTCGGACATTATGTTTAAAAGCTGCTAAGGCTTCGGCGTCCGGACAGTCGACTATTTGGTTCTTTTTGGTAAGGAACTTGTTCCAGAATTTGCACGCTGACCTCCGGGCTGTTGAGTTATGTGACTTAAATCGTCTGCATCCGGAGGGCGGACATAAGTCCCTTCAAAATTTTCTCTAAACGCGTCCTCGAGCTCTTCCCAACTTCCAATGGTATTTTCTGGGAGGCTTTTGAGTCAATGCCGAGCTGGCCCTTTGAGCTTGAGGGGTAGATATTTTATGGCGTGGAGATCATCTCCTCTAGCCATGTGTATGTGCAGGATGTAATCCTCAATCCAGACTCCGGGGTCTGTTGTTCTGTCATATGCCTCTATGTTTACGGGCTTGAATCCCGCTGGAAATTCATGATCCAGCACCTCATCGGTGAAACATAGTGGGTGTGCAGCGCCCCTGTATTTAGGCGTGCCGTTATCTTCGAACATGCGGCGTGTTGTGTTGCTTCCTGGGGCCCTCTTTTTTGGCCCATAAATGGACCTGACCGGGCCATCTGTTTTACGAGGATCCTGTGTCGGCTTGTGTGCGGCGCCGCTTGTCGCTTTTGGCCTGTCATCTGGTCGTCTATCCGGCCAGGCGGCCTCTTTGCTTTTTGACTGTGGGGGCTCTATGGCCTCCTCGTCGAATTCTGGTAGCAGCTTGCGCTTCAGGTAGCTCTTTGTTTGGTGGCCATTGCCATATTTGTCCGCGGTCTTGAGTACTTTGCTCCACCTCATTCTGAGTATGTCTTCCGTTGTTTTGAGCTTCCGTTTTTCCTTCTTCAGACTTCTTGCAGTGGCGACGAGCCTTTTGTGGAGGTTCTTATGCTCCGGTGATGTGTCCGGCGTGAGATCGTCTGGACTGTTGTTTTCGCCGGGCATGGACTGATTATCCGATTCGTCCTGTTCGGATGGTTGCTCGGTTGCATGTTCGTCGCCCACTGGTTTTCCCTGCTCTATTGCTGGGTCATTAGGAGTGCTGTTTTTGTCAAGGCGGGACTTAGGGCGGCGCCTGCGTCGCCGTTTTGGTTGTTTGTCGGCGGAATTATCCTTTGCCGCGTCCCGTTGTTCCTCGTTATCGCTTCCTTTTGGGGTGTCCACCATATATATATCATGAGTTAAGGTGGCCTTCCAGTGCTCGATAGGCGCTGGTTCTTGGTAGTCTCCGGCATCGTCATCCATACCATCGATGTCTTCAGAGTCGTAGTCTAGCATGTTAGGTAGATCGTCGACAGTGGCTACAAACTGGGTGGTGGGTGGGCTTTGAATTTCTTCGTCGTCCGCATCCCAACCATCCTGACCGCAGTCCGGCCAGGGCTCTCCTGATAACGAGAGATGCTTTAGCGAATTCAGGATGTCGCCAAAGGGTGAGTGCTGAAAGATGTCCGCGGCAGTGAACTCCATGATCGGCGCCCAATCGGATTCGATTGGTAGGGGCGCAGGAGGTTCAGAGTCCGGCAAGGAGTCCGGCACCTCGGAGTCACGAGCTTTATAAGGTACAAGGTCAGTATTCGGCTCCGTCGCCATAGAGATTGCAGCTCCCGAGGTGGTGTCCAGCCACCTGTCCTCGATCTGCACGGTCGGCTCCGAACTATGGATCGGAGCGGACTTGTGTGTGGCCTCCAAGGTACTGTCGGGCAGCAGAGCTAAATCATGCCCATCGTGACAGTGCGGCACGCTCGGCTATGGCTCGAATCCATCGAAGATCAAGTCTCGGCGGATGTCAGCCGTGAAGTTTAGGCTTCCAAATCTGACCTGATGGCCAGGGGCGTAGCTTTCGATCTGCTCTAGATGGCCAAGTGAATTAGCCCGCAGTGCAAAGCCGCCGAACACGAAGATCTGTCCGGGGAGAAAATTCTCACCCTGGACTGCGTTGTTGTTGATCGAAGAAGCCATCAAGCCTATCAACGACGACATAGAGGAACTCTTAATGAAAGCACCAATGTCGGTGTCAAAACCGGCGGATCTCGGGTAGGGGGTCCCGAACTGTGCGTCTAGGCGGATGGTAACAGGAGACAAGGGACACGATGTTTTTACCCAGGTTCGGGCCCTCTCGATGGAGGTAAAACCCTACTCCTGCTTGATTGATATTGATGATATGGGTAGTACAAGAGTGGATCTACCACGAGATCAAGGAGGCTAAACCCTAGAAGCTAGCCTATGGTATGATTGTTGTAATGGTTGTGTGTCCTACGGACTAAAACCCTCCGATTTATATAGACACCGGAGAGGGCTAGGGTTACACAGAGTCGGTTACAATGGTAGGAGATCTACATATCCGTATCGCCAAGCTTGCCTTCCACGCCAAGGAAAGTCCCATCCGGACACGGGATGAAGTCTTCAATCTTGTATCTTCATAGTCTTGGAGTCCGGCCGATGATGATAGTCCGGCTATCCGGACACCCCCTAGTCCAGGACTCCCTCAATGGGCAAGTCTCATAAATGCCCCCAAGGAAGAAGAGGATGACCTGGACATTTATGCAAAGAAGAAGTTGGGTCACAATTCAATGGCTCACATGTACAAGGAAATTCCAGACAAGGCAGTAGAGACTCACAAGTTTGGATCAATTCACTTTCTGCTGTCAGGATTGCCAACCATAAATTGGATTCTGAGGCACGCTTTGTTGCCCAAGTCAGGTGACCATAACATGATCAGAGGGCATGCCATCAACATGTTGCATGTGTTTGATGTGCCACAGAAGTTCAAAGTCATGAGCCTAATAGTTGAAACAATCAAGAGGACTGCAGCAGATCAGAAGAGGAGCTGTGGATATGCACCTCAGATCCAGGAGTTGATTAACTCAAAGATGGGCACATGGAAATATCAATTGGATAAGGAACATTTTCCAATTTATCCAGACTTTGAGGACAATGAGGTTGTCATGAATGAAGATGATCCACAATCAGTTCAAGCTCAAGAGAAGAAGGAGAAGGCAAAGAAGGAGAAGGCAAAGAAGGAGAAGGCTGCCAAGATGCCAACTCAAGAGGAGGCATCTGAGTATTTCTTGAAAACCAAACAGGAGCAGCTTGGTTACTTGATAGCATCAACTCTGGGGATTGAGAAGGGGTTGGCCACCCTCACTCAAAACCAGGAGAGCCTGGAGAGAATCATGGAACAAAAATTCTATGATCTAGATGTCAAGGTAACTGAGATTCAGTCAGTTGTAGAGCAGCTGCAGGATGATATGCAGGAGAGGAAGGGCAAGACAACCACCAATGTGTTTGCCAGAGTTCCCAGAGCCCAGAGGTCAGTTGCAGTGCCAGTGACAGACACTAGAGCAACAACTTCAGCACCAGCTACTGCCCCTATAGTTCTAGTGCAACCAGCTCCATCATCCACTCCAGCACCCTCTACTTCAACTAAAGCCTTTGTCCAAGGAGCTATCAGGACACAACCACCAGAAGATCAAGCCTGAGAGTCGATCTAGCACTATGCATTTTCTATGAACTTTTTGGTAACTTGTTGCCAAAGGGGGAGAAAAATGTATAGATCATAGGCTTCGAGAGAGAGAGAGAGTGTGTTGCTTTTGGTCTCTCTTGCTTTATTTGGTGGTTTTTCAAACTTTGTTTGCTTTTGGTTGAGATACTATGCCTGTGAGACATTGATGATCATGTGTTTGATCATAAGCTACACTTATGCATGCTTGATATTATCCTACCTATCTTATGTGATCACTCACTATGCTTGGTGATGAGTGCATGTATTCATTGTTTATTATTTTGAGCGGTCCACCAAGATGTATGTGACATGGAAGAGTAACCCATGAGCCTAATTCATTGTGCATTTGCAGTCCAAAGCAAATCTTAACCCATGCACAAACTTAGGGGGAGCTCTTGCTTATCACATACTTCTCAAAGCGACGATGTTATTCAATCTTATTATCATTTGTCGAAGCTTTGATCTATATGTTGTCATCAATTACCAAAAAGGGGGAGATTGAAAGTGCAACTATCCCTAGGTGGTTTTGGTAATTCATAACAACATATAGCTCATTGAGCTAATGCTATTCCAAGACTATTATTTCAGGAAAGCTCAATGAATGGAATGTCATGGATGATGAAAGTGGATCCCTCAAAATACTAAGGACAAAGGATTGGCTCAAGCTCAAAAGCTCAAGACTCTTCATTTTATATTTTAGTGATCCAAGATCACATTGAGTCTATAGGAAAAGTCAATACTATCAAGGAGGGATGAGGTGTTGCTTAATGAGCCTCTTGCTTCATGTGCTTAGTGATATGCTCCAAAACCCTCAACTAGTTTCCCACATCCACAAATGACCTATACCCAAAGCCAAAATCGGTCACACCGAAACTTCCTATCCGGCGCCACCGATTCCAAAAGTCATAGCCACTGCCACAAACCCTAAGCAAATCGGTCTTACCGATAGGGATCTCGGTCTCACCGAGATGGGGTTGCAATCTCTCTGTTTCCCTTCGTAATGTTTCGGTCTAACCGAAGTGAGCGATCGGTCCCACCGAGATTGCAATGTAAACTCTCTGTTTCCTTTTTGTAACATTTCAGTCTCACCAAAAAGAGCAAATCGGTCCCACCGAGTTTACCTGACCAACTCTCTGGAAAGCTTATTACCAAATCGGTCTCACCGAGTTTGTGTAATCGGTCTTACCGAGATTACGTTATGCCCTAACCCTAACCAAATCGGTCTCACCGAGATGCATGTCAGTCCCACCAAAAATCACTAACGGTCACTAGGTTTACTAAATCGGTCCAATCGAGTTTAACAATTTGGTCCCATCAAGTTTGGTAAATTGTGTGTAACGGTTAGATTTTGTGTGGAGGCTATATATACCCCTCCACCTCCTCTTCATTCGTGGAGAGAGCCATCAGAACGAACCTACACTTCCAACTTACCATTTTTGAGAGAGAACCACCTACTCATGTGTTGAGACCAAGATATTCCATTCCTACCATATGAATCTTGATCTCTAGCCTTCCCCAAGTTGCTTTCCACTCAAATCTTCTTTCCACCAGATCCAAAACCTATGAGAGAGAGTTGAGTGTTGGGGAGACTATCATTTGAAGCACAAGAGCAAGGAGTTCATCATCAACGCACCATTTGTTACTTCTTGGAGAGAGTGGTGTCTCCTAGATTGGCTAGGTGTCACTTGGGAGCCTCCGACAAGATTATGGAGTTGAACCAAGGAGTTTGTAAGGGCAAGGAGATCGCCTACTTCGTGAAGATCTACCGCTAGTGAGGCAAGTCCTTCATGGGCGACGGCCATGGTGGGATAGACAAGGTTGCTTCTTCATGGACCCTTCGTGGGTGGAGCCCTCCGTGGACTCGCGCAGCCGTTACCCTTCGTGGGTTGAAGTCTCCATCAACGTGGATGTACGATAGCACCACCTATCGGAACCACGCCAAAAACATCCGTGTCTCCAATTGCGTTTGAATCCTCCAAACCCTTCCCTTTACTTTCTTGCAAGTTGCATGCTTTAATTTCCGCTGCCTATATACTCTTTGCATGCTTGCTTGAATTGTGTGATGATTGCTTGACTTGTCCTAAAATAGCTAAAATCTGCCAAACTCTAAAATTGGGAAAAGGTTAAGTTTTTATTGGTCAAGTAGTCTAATCACCCCCCTCTAGACATACTTCAAGGTCCTACACATACAAAACAGAATTTCATTTGAAGGTTTGGAGTTTGGCACATACAAATTTACTTGGAACGGCAGGTAAATACCGCATATAGGAAGATATAGTGGACTCATATGGAATAACTTTGGGGTTTAAGGAGTTTGGATGCACAAGCAGTATTCCCGCTTAGTACAGGTGAAGGCTAGCAAAAGACCGGGAAGCGACCAACTGAGAGAGTGACAACAGTCATAAACATGCATTAAAATTAATTCACACCGAATACAAGCATGAGTAGGATATAATCCACCATGAATATAAATATCGTGAAGGCTATGTTGATTTGATTCAACTACATGCGTGCACATGTGCCAAGTCGAGTCACTCAATTCATTTAAAGGAGGATACCATCCCATCATATCACATCATAATCATTCTAATAGCATGTTGGCACGCAAGGTAAACCATTATAACTCATAGCTAATCAAGCATGGCACAAGCAACTATAATCTCTAAATGTCATTGCAAATATGTTTACTTCATAATAGCTGACTCAGAAATGATTAACTCATCATATTTACAAAAACAAGAGAGGTCGAGTTCATCCCAGCTTTTCTCATCCCAATAAGTCCATCATATATCGTCATTATTGCCTTTCACTTGCACGACCGTACGATATGTATAATAATAAGAGTGCACGTGCATTGGACTAAGCTGGAATCTGCAAGCATTCAACTCAAAAGAGAAGACAAGTAATATGGCTCTAAGTTAAATAAACAATCATGCATATAAGAGCCACTAAGCATTTTCAATATAGTCTTCTCGACCCCAAAAGGAAAGAAAAGAAAATAAAACTATTTACACGGGAAAACTCCCAACAAGTAAGAAGAAAGACTAGAAATCTTTTTGGGTTTTCATTTTAATTTCTACTACAAGCATGGAAATTAAACTAACTATTTTTTTGGGTTTTTCTTAAGGTTTATCAAACACACAAGAAGAAAACTAGAAAAAGAAATTTAAACTAGCATGGATAATACAATGAAAGAGTATGAGCACCGACGACTAGTGTGTGAACATGAATGTAAGGTCGGTGAGAAATACGTACTCCCCCAAGCTTAGGCTTTTGGCCTAAGTTGGTCTAGTACCAAGGACCGCCTGGCTGATATCCATAAGTGAAACTGGGGTTGTACTGAGATGCAGCGGCAACTGCCTCCTGAGCAGCAGCGTGTTGGCGAGCTGCCTCCACTCCCCTCTCGTATTCAACTGCTTCCTCCCTGGTGACAACATATCTTCCTTTTGCCTGATAATCAAAACGGTAGGAAGCAGGAAGAGTAACATGGACGATGTTGCGTCTGTCATAGATTAGTCGATAATGGAGGAATTGTTCATTCCTCGCAAGAAATTGATGATTGAACATAGCTTCTTTATCCAAATAAACATGAGGTAAAATCATATCCCCCCTCTCGTGGGGCTATATTAAGATAATTAGCCACACGGGTTGCATAAATTCCTCCAAATAAATCCCCCTTTCTACTATTATTCTGAAACCTACGTGCAACTATTACCCCCAAGTTATAACCTTTATAACTTGACACAGCACTTTTGAGGACACAAAGATCAGGGGCACACATGTGACATGCTTCGTCCTTACCATTAATGCATCTACCAATGAAGAGATCAAAATAATGTATAGCAGGAAAATGAATGCTCCCTATGGTAGCTTGTGCTATGTCCCTAGATTCTCCCATAGTAATACTAGCAAGAAAAATCTCTATATTCAGATTTGCGAGGATCATTAATATTACCCCACTGCGGGAGTTTGCAAGCAGTTGTGAAATCCTCTAAATCCATGGTATAAGATGTATCATAAATATCAAACATGACACTAGGAGAATTACGCGCACAGTTATATTGGAACCTCCGCACAAAGGAATCAGTCAATTGATAGTACCGAGGACACTTATCTTGTAAGAAGTCCTCTAGCTCGGCATTACGCACATACGCGTCAAATTCCTCCTTGAAGCCTGCTTCGACCATAAAATCATCGGATGGCCACTCACAAGCTCGTACATCCGCGTCCCCCGGCAATTCAACGTCTTGCTCACGTATAGCTATCCTTGGCCCTTTCTTTGCCGAGGAACCACCTTGGTACATTCTTCTAAGCATAATTCTTTTTCTGAAAATTTCTGAAATTTTAGTAACTTCAAAATAAAAGTGAATAAAACTAAACAAGATTGATAGCAACTACTCCTACAAGTGCCTAGAGCCTATATCATGCATTGGAATTGCTTGGGACCTCAAAAATTTAACATGCAAGCTCAAGAACAAGGTCACCTATGCAGCAAAAATTTGCATTGAATAAAGCACTAGAACAAAAACTAATTGGACCAGTGGAGGAGTCACATACCAAGCAACAATCTCCCAAAGCAGTTTTGTGAATGGAGCTTTGAGCTAAGAGATCAAAAATCGCAGCAAAACGAGCTAGAACTCGTGCTTGAGCTGGATGGGGATTTTTTTGGGTAGAAGATGAAGTGTGTGGATGCTGGCATAAGTGGAGGGGGGCCACCAGGGGCCCACGAGACAGGGGGGCGTGCCCTATAGGGGGGGGGGCGCCCTCCACTCTCGTGGCCTGGTGCTTGCCCCTCCTGTAGTGTTTTCAGTGCCTAAAATCCTCAAATATTCCAGAAAAAATCATACTAAATGTGCAGGGCATTTGGAGCACTTTTATTTTCAGACTATTTTTTAATGCACGGATAATTCAGAAAATAGACGGATAATACTATTTTTGCTTTATTTATTCTAAATAACAGAAAGTAAAAAGAGGGTACAGAAGGTTGCGCCTTCTAGTTTCATCCATCTCATGATCATCAAAATGAATCCACTGACAAGGTTGATCAAGTCTTGTTAACAAACTCATTCCGAATAACACGGAACCGGAGAAATTTCGAATAAGACTAAGTTACCTCAACGGGGATATGAAAATCCCCAAATAAGAATATCATACTTTTTCTTGATACACTACTAGGAAAAACCTTATACACAGAATGTTACCAGTAGCGCTTGTCAAAATGAGGCGCTACTGCTACTTAGCAGTAGCGCGTCCGGCAGAACCGCGCTACTGTTAGCTGCTTAGCAGTAGCGCGACAGTTACAGAAAGCGCTACTACTATAATTGCCACACCGTTTCTGACGTGCTAGGTATAGTAGTAGCGCCCTTCTGCGAACATCGCTACTACTATGGATTTTAGCAGCAACGCGTTTTTCGTCCCCACGCTACAGTTAAAGCTATTTTCACCTAACCCCCCGCGCGGCCTGATTCCCTCTCCTCTGCTTCCTCCCCCAATTCTCCTCTACTATTCCTTGTCGCCTCCGCCTCGCCGCCGTCTCCCCCGACCCCGCCTCGTCGTCGTCTTCCCCGACCCGCCTCGCCGCCGTCTCCCCCGACCCCGCCTCGCCGTCGTCTCCCCCGACCCCGCCTCGCCGCGCCTCGGTGCCGCCGTCTCCCCCGACCCCATCTCTCTCCCCGCCCTCTGTAAGCACTCTCCCCTTCCGATCCCTCTTCTCTTCTTAGTATGAACCCTAGCTATTTAGTGCTAGTTAGTATGAACCCTAGGCTATTTTTAGTGCTAGTTAGTTAATTACTTAGATGGTAATTAGGGCAGTAGTTCCAAGGTAATTATTTTTAGTAAGAACTAGTTGAATTAATAGAACTAGTTACTCAGAACTTGTTTCTATTTTTTAGTTAAAGCAATTTTTCCCGCCTCGATGTGGAAGATGCCTATCCTGCATCCTCGTCGTCGAGTCGGCGGAGGACGACACCTGCTTGACCAGATCGGTCATGTCTGGGACTGGGCTCCGCCGGGGTGGTACTGGGAGGCGCTACCTACCGGGGGGCGCAGGTTGGTGAGGAGCCAGCCTGTCGTTGACCCGAACCTTCTTTGGTGGCGGTCGCGTGGGCCAGTGACGATCCAGAGGCTCGAGTACTCCGCGGAGGTGGTGCGTCACCGTGTCAGTGAGGAGGACGCGCACGCCCGTCGCTACTTGTTTGTGTTGGAGCACAGGCCGTTCTCCAATACTTGGCAGGTTCTCCGGGGATCTCACTGGAGCTATGATCCCGTGATGGTGCCTTCTCTGTGGGTGTCCACCGCCCGCGCCGATACCCGTCGTGTGCTAGAGTTTTAGTTGTATTAGTGATGTTATATGTATGACACTATTCGTGATGTATTAGTGATAATACTCGACGATGTACTGACGCATGAGATGATCTACTTTTGCTTATTGAATGCATGAGATGATCTACTTTTGAAATGTATATCTTGTGTTGCTCAATATCCAAGTGGCCGGTCATGTTTGCAGGTTACACCTTCGAGTGGCGTATGTTTTGCCGGAGTGTTGATTCATTTCCGTTCCGGCAAATTTCAGGCGCTCGATATGTCCTATTTTAGCAAAGGTCATGCCGGATTTTTCCGTGAATTTTGGCATGACTTATGCTAGAATATGTAGGAAATATCGAGTGCCCCGGATTTGTGTGTTGAGTATCTTGGTAGTTGTCTTCGATCGATTTTCAATTAATGTTTTAACTATGAACATAGGAAATGTCTGACGACGAGAAGGATTTCGGTATTTGCAAATACTGCGAAGACGAGCGCGGCCTGTGCGACGGAATCTTCCTAGATGATGATAGGCGCTTCAGCATCAAGCTGGACGAGAACTTCGAAGTGGATACAGTAAGTCACAACGACAAGTCTTCTTTCGTAATTAAGCATGACATCTGCTTCATTTGCTTCAACTTATATTTTTTTACTATTCTACTAGCGTATCCCCTGCCATGCAAGAGTTTTTGTATTGGATAAGATTGGTTTCAGTCATAGTATGGAGGAAAGGAAAGTTTACTTGAAGACCGAGCATGGTTATATTTTCCATGCGAAGTTATACAATTCAGACGACTACACCTATTTTGGATGCAAAACATGGCGAGCACTATGCAAGACTTATGCATTTGAGCCTGATATGGTTATCACCTTTGATATTCGTCCGGAAGATGATATTGAAGGTAATACCGACATCTGGGTCAATGTGCAAATGCCTCCAGTTATACCATTATGTAAGTTTCTCAACCATATTTATGTCTTTGATATTGTTTATTCAAAAATAGTTGACAACTAATTTGTATTGTCAGCTTATTTCCGTGCAAGCAAACATGTCCAGCGCTTGGTAGACAGGACCGTATACTGTCCTGGGGCTGAACTCAACTGCGAGGAGCTCAGTCATTATGTTTCATGGCTTGAGGATCTTGATACTGTCAAGACAAATTTTCTTCCTGCATTTAGAAATGTTAGTACTGAAAATGTGCAACCAATAGTGTTCGTAATGAACTACGGTCACATCCATTTGGGAAGGATGGTAAGATTTTTACTTTTTGTCCTCATTGCATCTTTTCCATACATTATTTTTGAAGCTAAACTTCATTGCTAATTATGTTACCATACGATGTTCTTCTACAGGGACTCCCGATGAATGTTGTGCCTTATGGGATCGAGACTAAAGGTATCATGAGTATTATCAACTTACGGCCAAGATATCCTACAGCTTACTTTAGTGCATTCAAGATTAGCGACGGATGCTTAATAGTGCAAGACTGGACCCAATATGTGTTGGGGGAGCGCAGAGAAGTACTAGGGAGCAGCAAACAGAGGCGCCTTCCATGATTAGGAGACAGGTTCATCTGCATGCTGCAATTTGATCAAGGAGGAGAGCTACACATGTTTTATGTTCTTTTACCAAAGAGAGAGCAGCAGGAGTGAGTAGCTGGCTAGAAATGAGTTTCAGGATGATGATGTGCTACACTATTACTATGATGATAAAATAGCTAGTGTTGGTGGTAATGACTATGATGATTATTATTAGCTAGTGTTAGTGGTGATTAAATAAATACTGTTGGTGGTGATGACCATGATGATGATTAAATATCTTGTGCTGGCGGATTAGATTCAAGTGGAGGCAACATGTGGTGCACATCGAAAGTACTACTAGTCCAAACTAGATCAAGTTTGGATTAGTAGTATACTTTTGACATGCACCACATATTGCCTCCACTTGAACCTAATCCACCTTCATTTAATACACTGTTATGGATATAATGATGTAAACCTCACAACAGCTGGTATTGTACCAATATTTGTATGATGGCGCATAAATACACTAAAAAAAATACTAGTAGCGATGGAAAGAAAACACGCTGCAAGTAGATACCTTCGCAGTAGCGCGGTAGTGAACAAGCGCTGCAGCTATTTGTCCTAGCAGTAGCGCGTGATGGCACGCGTTACTGCTAAGCAATAGCTGTAGTGCCTTATTAGTAGCGCGGCCACCCGCGCTACTAGTGGGCACAAAACACGCGCTACTGCTAGGGTTTTCCGTAGTAGTGATAGTAGGGAGAGGAAATTCAAAACCTCCAATAATAATAGTTGGAACTTTTCCAATAGAATTGATGCTATGAACTTGAGATTGTTTCCTCGGAAAGTGTACCGTATGCTCATTACCATTAACATTAAAAGTGACATTGCCTTTGTTGCAATCAATAATAGCCCCTGCAGTATTAAGAAAAGGTCTACCAAGGATAATAGACATACTATCGTCCTCGGGAATATCAAGAATAACAAAGTCCGTTAAGATAGTGACATTTGCAACCACAACAGGCACATCCTCACAAATACCGACAGGTATAGCAGTTGATTTATCAGCCATTTGCAAAGATATTTCAGTAGGTGTCAACTTATTCAATTCAAGTCTACGATATAAAGAGAGTGGCATAACACTAACACCGGCTCCAAGATCACATAAAGCAGTTCTACCATAATTTCTTTTAATAGAGCATGGTATAGTTGGTACACCCGGATCTCCAAGTTTCTTTGGTAGTCCACTCTTAAAAGTGTAATTAGCAAGCATGGTGGAAATTTCAGCTTCCAATATCTTTCTTTTATTTGTAATGATATCCTTCATATACTTAGCGTTAGGATTTACTTTCAGCATATCAGTTAAGCGCATACGTAAGAAAATAGGTCTAATCATTTCAGCAAAGCGCCCGAAATCCTCATCATCCTTTGACTTGGATGGTTTAGGAGGAAAGGGCATGGGTTTTTGAACCCATGGTTCTCATTCTTTACCGTGCTTCCTAGCAACAAAATCTCTCTTATCATAACGTTGATTCTTTGATTGTGGGTCATCAAGATCAACAACAGGTTCAATCTCTACATCATTGTTTTTGCTAGGTTGAGCATCAACATGAACATTATCATTAACATTATCACTAGGTTCATGTTCATCACCTGATTGAGTGTCAGCATTAGAAATAGAAATATCATTGGGATTGTCAGGTGTGTCTACAGTAGGTTCACTAGAAGCATGCAAAGTCCTATCGTTTTTCTTCTTCTTCTTTTTAGAAGAACTAGGTGCCTCTAAATTATTTCTCTGAGAATCTTGCTCGATTCTCTTAGGGTGGCCTTCAGGATACAAAGGTTCCTGAGTCATTCTACCAGTTCTAGTAGCCACTCTAACAGCAAAGTCATTTTTATTATTTAATTCATCAAGCAAATCATTCTGAGCTTTAAGCACTTGCTGAGCTTGAGTAGCAACCATAGAAGCATATTTGCTAACGAGGTGAAGTTCATCTTTAACTCTAGCCAGATTATCGCTTATGCATCCTATCTCGAAAGCATTATTCTTTAACTCTCTACCAACATAAGCATTAAAACTTTCTTGTCTAGCCATAAAGTCATCAAATTCATCTAAGCATGGGCTATGAAATTTAGTAGAGGGGATTTCATCTTTATCATATCTATAGAGAGAATTTACCTTTACTACCCGAGTCGGGCTATCAAGACAATATGGTTCTTCAACAGGCGGTATATTAAGACCATGTAGTTCTTCAATAGGAGGTAAATTCTTAACATCTTGAGCTTTAATACCTTTTTATTTCATTGATTTCTTTGCCTCTTGCATATCTTCAGGACTGAGAAATAAAACACCTCTCTTCTTCGGAGTGGGTTTAGGAATAGGCTCAGGAGTTGGCTCAATTGGTTCAGGCATTGCTTCAGGAATTGGCTCAGGAAGAGTCCAATTATTTTCATTAGTCAACATATTATTCAATAATATTTCAGCTTCGTCGACTGTTCTTTCCCTGAAAACACAACCAACACAACTATCCAAGTAGTCCTTGGAAGCATCGGTTAGTCCATTATGAAAGATATCAAGTATTTCATTTTTCTTGAGAGGATGATCAGGTAAAGCATTAATTAACTGGAGAAGCCTCCCCCAATCTTGTGGGAGACTCTCTTCTTTGATTTGCACAAAATTATATATTTCCCGCAAGGCAGCTTGTTTCTTATGAGCAGGGAAATATTTAGCAGAGAAGTAATAAATCATTGGGAGAACCTTCATCATCACTATCATCAATAATAGGTTCTTCAGTAATTTCATTCCCCCTAACTCTAGCAAGTTGTTCATCAAGAAATTCACCTAATGGCAAAGTAGTATCAAGCACAGAAGTAGTTTTATCATGCATAGCAGAAGTGGCATCATCAATAACATGCGACATATCAGAATTCATAGCAGTAGCAGGTTTAGGTGTCGCAAGTTTACTAATAACGAAAGGAGAATCTAGTGCAGAGCTAGATGGCAGTTCCTTACCTCCCCTCGTGGTTGAGGGCAAAATCTTGGTTTTAGCGTCTTTCAAGTTCGTCATAGTGATCAACAGATATAAAACCCAAGTGACTCAGAGAATAGAGCTATGCTCCCCGGCAACGGCGCCAGAAATTAGTCTTGATAACCCACAAGTGTAGGGGATCGCAACAGCTTTCGAGGGTATATTATTCAACCTTGATTCGACACAAGGGCAGCCAAAGAATATTCTTGAATATTAGCAGTTGAGTTGTCAATTCAACCACACCTGGATAACTTAGTATCTATAGCAAAGTATTTAGTAGCAAAAGTGGTAAGATAATAATGGTAACGGTAGCAACGGAAAAGTAAATAAGCGAAGAACAATATATGAAAAGCTCGTAGGAAATGGATCAGTGATGGATAATTATGTCGGATGCGATTCCTCATGTAATAGCTATAACATAGGGTGACACAGAACTAGCTCCAATTCATCAATGTTATTCCGTAAATAGTCATGCGTGCTTATGGAAAAGAACTTGCATGGCATCTTTTGTCCTACCCTCCCGTGGCAGCGGGGTCCTAGAGGAAACTAAGGGATATTAAGGCCTCCTTTCAATAGAGAACCGGAACAAAGCATTAGCACATAGTGAATACATGAACTCCTCAAACTACGGTCATCACCGAGAAGTATCCCGATTATTGTCACTTCGGGGTTGTCGGATCATAACACATAATAGGTGACTATAGACTTGCAAGATAGGATCAAGAACACACATATATTCATGAAAACATAATAGGTTCAGATCTGAAATCATGGCACTCGGGCCCTAGTGACAAGCATTAAGCATAGCAAAGTCATAGCAACATCAATCTCAGAACATAGTGGATACTAGGGATCAAACCCTAACAAAACTAACTTGATTACATGGTAAATCTCATCCAACCCATCACCGCCCAGGAAGCCTACGGTGGAATTACTCATGCACGGCGGTGAGCATCATGAAATTGGTGATGGAGGATGGTTGATGATGACGACGGTGACGAATCCCCCTCTCCGGAGCCCCGAACGGACTCCAGATTAGCCCTCGCAAGAGAGATTAGGGCTTGGCGGCGGCTCCGTGTCGTAAAACGCGATGAAACTTTCTCTCTGATTTTTTTCTCCCCAAACGTGAATATATGGTGTTGGAGTTGAGGTTGGTGGAGGTCCAGGGGGCCCACGAGATAGGGGGGCGCGCCATACAGGGGGGCGCGCCCCCCTGTCTCGTGGACAGGCCCTGGGCCCCCTGGTGTATTTCTTTCGCCCAGAAATTCTTATTAATTCCAAAAAGTGTCTCCGTGGATTTTCAAGACATTCCGAGAACTTTTCTTTTCTACACATAAAATAACATCATGGCAGTTCTGGTGAAAACAGCATCAGTCCGGGTTAGTTTCATTCAAATCATGCAAATTAGAGCCCAAAATAAGGGCAAAAGTGTTTGGAAAAGTAGATATGTTGGAGATGTATCAACTCCCTCCGTTAATAAATATAAGCCTTTTTAGATACTAGTTCAAATGGAATACAACATACAGATGTATGTAGACATAGTTTAGAGTGTAGATTCACTCATTTGCTTCGTATGTAGTAGTCACTTGCTGGAATCTTTAGGAAGACTTATATTTGGGAACGGAGGGAGTACTATACTAATAAAACATTAAGGCCGCGAGGCGATGCAGTGCTGGTTACAGGAGGCAAGAAGAAGAGATGCATCCATCGACGATGTCCACCTCCTCGACTCAGGGCGCCGACCCACCGAATGCACCTAAGTAGCAGCGGCTTTCGTGGCCAGGTCGGCGTGCTTCTGAACAATGGCGTCCAAAGATTCCAGCCGCTGGAAGAAGGCCAACGTCTTTCCGCGCTTGCCTTGTAGTGGCCTATGTAGACGATTTCGTCGTAGACGTGGATGTGCAGGTCGACGGTTCTTGCATGGCGAGGCGCTGCGCGACGAGCGCGGCCTTGAGGTGCATATTCTTCGTCGCGACCTCTGGCACCTGTAGGGCCACCAGGGCTTGAAAGAGTTCGTCACCATGTAGGCCGATGAGGGTGGCAGGCCACAAGGAGCCTGGGCACGCGGGCTGGAGAAGTACGGCAAGGCCGTCCGCGCGCTTCTTGACGGCAGTGAACTTGCGGATTGAGTTGACCATCATGTCGTCCATGCGAGAGGCGAAGCCGGCGTCGGTGAGGGATACGATGCCTGCGGTCGCCAGCACCGTGTGGAAACGCTGTGCGGTGCGGGGCCGCAGGCCGGCGCCTTGGATGATTTGGCACAGCCAACTGCCGCTCACGTCCATCCCCTCCATAGGTGCTTGTGGCTTCTGGTCACTTGGTCTTGGATTGGAGTGAGCAGTGTTGCGCAGAGACTTGGGAGTAGATGGATTGGAGTGGTGGGGCGCCTTTATTATATGAGAGTCCAAACTCTATTGCATTCACATCGTGCTGGCTCTATTATGCTTCTCCAATTAATTCCCTCTGCATGTAATTGAGGATGCATCATTGACCGTTCAATGTCTCGGGAACCGCTACCCTCTTCCTCCTTGGCATTCAAGCACCTATGGACCCGTCGACGACGAGGTGCCTATGGTGACTTCGTAAATTTCAAGATGATAGTGCCGTGCGTGTGTGCGTTCATAGGGTGAGTGTATGCGCGTGTATATGAGCGCTTGCGTCTGTACTGTGTCAAAAAAATGTAAATGCATGTCAAAAAGAGACTAGTCAGTATACTCAATATTGTGCACCTCGGAGAGGAAAATGATAGAACTAGTACATATTTATTTACGGTGCAGATTCACTCATTTTGCTCCATATGTACTCCGTCTCGGTGTAGTCTAGTCACTTGTTGAAATCTCTAGAAGGGCAAATACTCCTTTCTGGTTTACAGGGCTATACTAGCAAGTAGTTGTACGTACTAGTACAATAGTGGGCTCACATAGCAATTTTGTCTCATGCAAGAGCCTGGCTATATGCGTGCTCCAATGTTCGCAACTGCAATGTTCGGTTTGCACTTGGCTCTTCGCTTCTTCGAGAAGACAAACAATGATGTTACTACTACTGCTTCTACAGTGTCGAATCCACTGCTGCATGTCCGTCCACCACGAGCGGGACGGATAGCTTGTTGTAGAATTACTACTAAGCAAAAGCATGTCCTCGTTTGCGAGCAACCGCGTGCATGGGCGAGGGAGAAGGCGTGTAGTAAAATCAAGCTTCTCCTCGTTGTACGAGTTGACGCGACACATCATAGCACTGGCCCCACATGCTTGCCTCTAAACTTGGTTGAAAGACCCGCAGTGTACAATATATTTGCTGCAACCTCTAACATTTACCCACCACAAATTAAAATATATGTGGCCGTATGCATCATTCTGATGCAGAGGCCGACGAGTCCCCCCTTTTCGAAAAAAAACATATTAAAATATATATTCCTGTCTTGACCAGATGAGCGTGCAAACTACAATCACCAGGGTGACAGGTAGGGCTAGAAGACTATTTTATATTTTTTTTTAAAAAACTTCGAGACGGCCACATAGCATGCAGCCGACCCCAACGATTTTAAGCTTACAGGCACGGTACACGCTATCCTAGACTACTCTACACATGAAACTGCCACACGAGCGTCCGGGCTGCGCTTGGCTCTTCACCTCTTCGGGAGGTCGAACAATGATGGAGTACTACTGCACTGGAGGAGTACTACAGTACGCTTCTGGCCATCTGACACCGATTGAACTGCTGCATGTCCACCGCGTGCGGGAGGGAGAGCATGTAGCGAAAGCTTCTTCTAGTCTTGCCAGCCACCACGCTCATGGGCGAGGGAGGGACGCTCCTGCCTTTGCGTGTATGACAGGTGGGCCCGACAGGTGTGTGGCCAACCTGTCATACAACCAAAGGCAGGTGCAGTTAAGTCCGCGAGGGAGAGGATAATCAAACTTCTCATTGATGTACAAGTTGACACGACACATCAAAGCACTGCACTCGATATATTTCAATAATTTGCGTTTATTGATGCTTTAGTTACAACGCATGCATGCATGCCGTTACTCTTCGTTTGATACTTGCATGTGTTGATTTAATGCACCTTGAAGTAGTACTCCCTCTGTTCCTAAATATAAGTCTTTGTAGGGATTCCATTATGAAGTACATACAGATGTATATAGATGCATTTTAAGTGTGGATTCATTCATTTTGCTCCGTATGTGGTCCACCTAGTGAAATCTCTATAAAGACTTACATTGAGGAACGGAGGGAGTATAAATATGTGACGGTAAAGCTTTGTAATACCCCGGCCCAAGTCGAGAGATGGTTGTGCACGAGGAGGGCGAGATCATGCAGACCGAATAGGACCCGATGATGGAGCTCTCTAAGGTCTCGACGGACCTCACCGTGCTCCACTGGCCATTGTGCCTCCGCCCCTTGATGCCTCGAGTGTATGAGGTTCGAATACACCTCATCCGTTCGGCTGATTGAGCAAGGTGCAGGTTTCTTGATTGATGTGTTGTTCGATTGATTTCTGCAGTGCAAGGGAAGGGCACCTGGCCTGCGCGGATGCCGCGTCGAGCGCCCCGGGAACCAGTGGTAGTGCCAGAAGTGTGAGTGCAGCGGTGGCTTCGACGTGCGGAACATAGCGATGGACTCCGTCCTTTCGTCGGTGAGGGTGGAGTTACCGCATGAAGGATGTGGGCTCTACGTCACTTACCACAAGCTCGCCGATCACCAGAGCATGTGTCCGCTCGCGCCCTGCAAATGCCCCGTGCCCGTCTGCGGCTACGAAGGCCCGCCACCGGCACTCTACCACCACATCAGCACCGCGCATCCCATGCCCGTGCACAGGATCCAGTACGGCAAGGTGCTCCAGCTGCAAGTGCCACTGTCGGAGCCACGACTCTTGCTGTTCGCGGAGGAGGACCGCAGTGCATTTTTCTTGGTCGGTGGTTTGCTCGACATCGGCGCGCCTATCACCGTGTTTGTCGTCTGCATCAGAGCGGAGGCGTCCCCACTGCCGCACTACTTGGCCAAGCTGTGGGCGAACGGCCCGCCGGGGGAGCCCAAAGGCACGACCGATGCCGTCAAGGTGGAAATGGAGGTGATAAGCAGCAAGGATCCCGACGACGTCGACGTGCAGGAACTGACCTTCTTGACAATTTCGCCCAAGCTGCTGGCCAGGGCTAAGCTTGTGTCCCTCCACATTCAGATTGACAAGCTCACGTCCTAAATGTTTCTACAGTGCCTTCTGTTTATCTTAGTAATATGCTAATATAGGGATTACCTTGGTCTACTTTAGCTTAAGAAATGGTGGGTTTTGGTGGCGATGCAGCAATTACTTCGACATCAGATCAGTAATTTCCAACAGTCGAACGGATATTTTGTGTCTGTTGGATATAAAGTTCCTTTGGGTAAGAAGTACTACTTGTCATCAAAATGGATAAAAGGAGATGTATGTAGACGCATTTTAGTACTACATACATCCCTTTTTATCCATTTTGATGACAAGCACTCCCTCCGTTCCACAATACATGCCTTCCATTTGTCAAAATATAGATGTATCTAGACATGTTTTAGTATATATAAGGTACATCCATGATAGAGCCAATCGGATGGTTGAGAACACTACAATTCGTAGCTACAGATGCGTGTGTGACTCCCAGATGTAGAGGCCGGGGGTCATCATCCTCCTTTTCAAGAAAAAACAGACGCGTGTGTGGGAGGACGAGTGCGTGCGTGCACCTCTTCTCTTCCTGTATAACATACTACTAAACTCAGAGTACAAGTTTTTGTGGGTGGCACGATGTTGCATGCGAGAAGTCCCGAGAGATAGGTTTAATGCGTCTGAAAAAAGGACTAGCCTAGAGCTAGCCACGCGGCTATTTCTGTCGAACGCCCCATTAACCGTAAGATATGTATACGACGGTGCCAGTTATTGCACGTACACAACAGTACTCCCTCCTTTCCGGTTTATAGGGCTTAATTCAAAAATCTCACCAACCAAGATGGTGAGTGGTGGAATATTTTTTGTAGTTTGAAAAAGCACCTAATTAATGCTCTTGTTTTTCTCAAAAAATTAATTTTATCAATGCATTAATTGCAATGCATGCATGCATAAAGTACATGCATTGGTCAATTTTCTCTTAATACTTGCATGCAATGATTTAATGCACCTTGGAATCTGAACATGTGTTGGGGAACAACCAAATTGAGCCTTATAAAATGGAAAAACTAAAATTTTGAGATAAGCCCTATAAAACCAGAAAGGAGGGAGGAGAAAAAGAAGTACTCCATTCGGGAATAGTGCCGCACTTCAAAACTAGAACCGTCAATAAATTTTGAGCTTGCGTCTCGTGACATTCCAAATTACTCCACGCTATATTGAATTGTAAACCTGTTCACACCGATCACAACCTAAATGGTTTCCCACTTAGGAGCGTATTAGTACCACGCTATATTGAATTCCAAACCTGTTCACAACCTAAACGGTTTCCCACTTAGGAGCGTATTAGTACTCGGTTATAAATACTAGTATGCCAAGATGACTACACATTCCTCCTCAACTCCTCATCCACAAAAACAAACAAGTCATTCAGCATCCTTCCCTTGCGTCTGCCATGGCCCGCGTGATTTCTGGGTCGAGAGATTGCCACCAGGGAGAGGCGAGCATGGAAGCGGAAGCACGAGAGATGTCCCGCCTCGCTGCGAGAGCAGCCGACATGTCCCGCCGCACGGAAGTAGAAGCATAGAGGCCCCGCCGCGCTGCTAAAGTAGCACAGAGGTCCCGCCGCACCGTCGATGCAGCAAACTAGTCCGGCCGCGCCGCGGAAGCAGCAGAGATGTCCCGCCATGCCACGAAAGCAGCAGAGATGTCCCGCCGCACCGCGGCGGCCTGGGAAAATTTCTCGTGGGCAGGCGACGACTGTTACAGGCGCATGCATGCGATCGTCCATAGCCAGATGGATCAGATCTCCGGCTGGGCGAGGTTGTAGGACGATGTGAAAGCCTCGTTTGAACAGGCTACCGGCGTCATCCGGCAACTAAGGGAGGGCAATGAGATGCTCCGGGCCGAGCGCCACCTGCTGAGGAAGAAGATCGTCCGAAGTGCAGACCAGTAGGAGGAGACCAGTGCCTTGTTGAAGAGGACCGGCGTCATCGTCAAGAAAACTTATGGACGAGAATGACATGCTCCGCAACGAGCGCCAAAGGCTGGTGGAGGAATCCGTGGATGTTCTCAAGCAGCGTCTTGAGGACACGAAAGAGCTCATCGCCGCTTGCCGCGGAGACTAGTTCCCGCGGCCTGCAGCAATGCATCAAGAAAGTAGAGATTAGCGAGCCAGATCCTTGTCTTCCTTCTTCTTTTGCCCTTGTGTATTTCGAGCGTAGCCGCATGTGGCTTTTTTAATTATCTTTCTAATTATGTAAGACAATTAATCGTCCTTATCTTTCTGTGGAAGATCAATGTTGCGAGGCTGGAATGAAGAAAACTCTTGCTGTGGCGACCCTGGCGTTGCTGTTCTTCTAGTTGCTTCTGGGCTTCCTTTAGTTTCCTGGTTTCTTTTGATGTAATAATCGGTTTAGGATGTGGATTGTGTCGTCGGTTGTGAAATGTTGGGTTCTAGCGCGGATGTTTAGCCTTTGTTGGCCTCTTGGGATGTTGCGATTTCAATCTGGTAGCTTTTAGTCCTTCATGTTAGGCTGGAGTTGTGCCGAACTTCTTGTGAATTGTGGTGGTTTTAGTAATGAAATTCAGAAGGGGCAAGCCCTTCTTTGATCGAAAAAAATTAATCATCCTTATATATTCATCAGTCTTGCTATAAGTCGCAGTAGATGCTATATAGGTCCGTCGGATCTTACATCAAGATCCATGCTTTCAGATTTTCTTTTTTCTCTCTTAAATCTCAGTCGAGTGAGACATAGCCACGCCATTAAACAGAGGCTCGGGCGCCATTAATGGAGACCTTGGGAGAGAGGTGGATGGCAGATGGAGGTCAAAGGGCTCTCCTCCCGATAAGCACGCACAGGGGTCTGATCGCACGCCTCTTGTACTCAAATAGCTACCCTGTACGGCGCCTCCTAGCTAATAAAAAATGGGGACACGTGGAGGTACGTAAATGGTACTAGTAAGTAGAACGCCCACGGTTTCAATAATACTTGTGTTTCCGATTGTAACGTGACATCACTTGTTCCAAAATGACTTTGTTGATTGTTAATGTGTGTGCCTTCGCAAATCGGACTGCAAATTTACCACAGCATGTTGGTGCCATGTCATGGCACCAAGCCAAGTTTCATTATTTTCATGCATGTTTTGGATTTACAGAATTAAGAAACTAAGTTTCTCAATGTTTCCAACCCAGCCACGACGCCCAGAATTTTGAATTTCATTCCCATTTCTTGCATGGAACCTAGAAATTTACCCGAGGACACACATGTGATTTTTTAACCAACTTTGGTGCACTGGAACATGTGCTTGTATTCCAAATTTGAATTATGCACACAAAGGTGACACGTTCCCTCCCAGAACCACGAGCCTTCTTGAGAGAAGCTCCGATTTGCAAGAAGCTTATACCAAAATTTGTTCCTATTTGGCCAATTGTTTTTACCACGGCATGGTACTACTATGACATGACACCATGCGAAGTTTCATGATTTTAAAACCAAGTTTCTCAATGTTCTCGACCGAGCCACGATGCCCAGATGTTTGAATCTTATTCTCATTTTTTGCATGGGACCTACTCCCTCCTTCCATCTATATAGGGCCTAATGTGTTTTTCAAGACAACCTTTGAGTATAGACAAGATTAATAGCACATGAGATGTATACGATGAAAATTATATTATTGGGAGCTCCTTGACATACAAATTTGAAGGTATGCTTTGTGTAAGTTGCATGTCATATATTATTGCTCTAACGTTTGGTCAAAATTAGCCCCGAAAAACGCATTAGGACCTATATAGATGGAAGGAGGGAGTAGAAATTCACCGGACACAAATGTGATTTTCAACCAACTTTGGTGCACGAGAGCATGTGCTTGTAGTTCAAATTTGACTTATGCACATTAAATGACCAGAAACTCAATTAATGTATAAAAAACGACAAACGAACCTAGAATAATTCCAAAATTTAACAGGGCACTAATGTAGTTCTATGTTGCCTTTGTTAAGAAACTCAAGGGGGGGGGGGGTAGCGTATATCGTATCACACAAAGGTGGCACGTTCCCTCTTAGAACCACGAGCTTCCAAATCGGCCCAATTTTTTACCACAACATGTTAGTGCCATGACATGACACCATGCCAAGTTTCATGATTTCCAGCCAAGTTTTGGATTTACATGAATTTAAAATCTAAGTTTCTCGATGTTCTCGGCAGAGTCATGACACCCAGATGTTTGAATTTCATTCTCATTTCTTCCATGGGACCTAGAAATTCAACCAAGGACACACATGTGATTTTTCAACCAACTTTGGTGCACCGAAGCATGTGCATGCAATTCATATTTAGATTATGCACATTAAAAGTCCAGAAACTCAATTAATGTATAAAAAGGCCAAATGAACCCAAAATAATTGCAAAATTTAACAGGGCACTTATATTGTTCTATGTTGCCTCTGTAAATAAAATCAGCGGGGAGGCAGCGTATATTGTTTCACACACAAAGGTGACGCGTTCCCTCTCGGAACCACGAGGCTTGTTGAGAGAATCTCCGGTTTTGCAAGAGGCTTATACCAAAACTTGTCCCAATTCAGCCAAAAATTATACGTATGAAAACATGGTTTAGATTATCCCGAACATCTCGCTACCTAGACCAATAATGTACTACGATTTGAATTCAACATAAAATGGATACAAATATTTGAATTGGAGAGCGTATGGTACATGTAGCTCATAGTGAAATATGATTAATGCTATATGCATGTCTTTTTGTTATCAAGACAATATTTAAATTATTGTATAACTTGACAACAATCATATTCAAATAAGGAAAATTGATTCAAATTTAGTCCATATGGTAGACGACAATATATATGTTCACATGGTGGAGTAAAATGTTCATATATGATGGAAGATCAAAATGTACGACTACATCAATTATAAACCGCAAGGTCACCTAATGATATATTCAAATTCAACATAACATGGATTCAAAAATTGAAATTCGAGATCATGGCATCTATATTCATATAAAAAGGGACATTACTCTTTATTTGGTGGGAATTGATTTGTTTGTTGTTGTTGTTGAGAGAAGTGCGAATCGATTTGGTACTGTGCAGGGTAATCTTGTTCTCCCGATTTTTTTATATTTTTCTTGTCGTTTTTTCAATGGCATCTATAGCAATATAGTAAAAGGGGACATTACTCTCTTGTGTCTTGTATGAATTGTTTTTTTACACGTTAAGTTTTTCTGCCGAACAAGGAATCCACACCTTGTTACCCCGAAATTTTCAAGCTCGAGTATCTTTTGTCTCACCTGCTTTGAAACTCCCGCTTCTTCAACCCGCGCCGAGCCTTGTTATCCCGTAATTTGGACGCGCGCGAGAACTCCCTCCTCATCCGAAATCGCTCCCACGGCCCAGACACGCAAAATCCCCCTTCTACCCCTCAGCCAGAAATGAAGCTCCATGCCCCGGTGTCAAAATCGGTGGCGGTACGCTGGTAACTTACCCTACATTTCGGACAAGCGCGTCTTGAAGCTTGGCTTCCCCCTTCCCCTTTGCCCCCCCATTCGTTCACCGAGGCCGCCAAAACCCACGAAACCCCATGCTCCTCCGTCGGCCTCCCGACCGCCGCCCAGCCGGAGACTCTTCCCCGACTACGTCGTCCACCACAACAGCTCGCCGTCCCTCATCCACCGCAGCGGATGAGGATCCATTGTCGATCTCGTCGTCCCGCCGGATCAGCCGCCCCGTCCTCCACCTCCAAGGAGCTACCCCGATGTTTGCCTCGTCTATCGCGCCACCTCAATCCCCACAGCGCCGTCTTGACCTGCCCCACTGGAACCGCAGCACCCTCACCAATTCCCCCGATGAAGCCGAGGCCAACTCGGTGCCACCAAGGAGGTTCTGCACTCACCACTGCATTTTATCTTTTATTCGATCTCATGGGGCTGCCGATGCTCGATACCGAGTAGACATGGCGTCTCCATCGACGGCGCCGTCGCCGGCCACATCATCCATGGCGTCTCTCCCCCATGTCGTTGCTTCCTCGGCGGCGACTTCCACAACGGCACTAGCTGCAGCTGCTCCGGCTCTCGCTCGTGCTGCGGCTCTGTTCTTGCTGTAGGTCATGCTGCTGCACTGCTCCTGCTTTCGTTCATACTGCTGCTCTGCTCTTGCTGTCGCTTGCGCTGCTGCTGCTGCTGCACAACCTCCGGCAGCTACAGGGGTTGCTGCTTTAGCACTCGCTCGCGGTGCTACTACACGACTTGCTCTCTGCTAGTGCGTTCCCTGCTCGAGCGTCTGCTAATTTAGATCACTGCTTCTCTGCTACTAGTGCTCGAATGCCCTAAACATCTATTGCAATGCTCTATTACTAGTTCAATCAGTTTCGATAGTAAAATTCATCTTCGACTGTGAAGTTCATTTTCTTCAGTTAAGTTCAGAGTGAACAGTACTTACAGCATCTGTTGGAGCGGCTGTGGCACAGCTGATGCGTTTTACATCTAGCACTTTTTGGTGATGTATTTTACATCATCTATTGCAGATGATATTAGTGTCCCACTTCAGATTAATGTTGTCTGTCTTGTCATGTTTCAGCCTCATCGCCGTACACCTTAGCGGAGCTGCTCCAACGACGGAACCGTCCATCACAGCGGAGCAGTACCCTCGACGCCGTTTCCAGAGGCCTCGGATCTTCTTCCCTGCCTCCGACAGTCACACCAGCATCATCACCATCCTCCATGTCCAACCCAATGATGCTGAGGTCCACAAGGCTATGCCAAAGAGGTTGTACACTTGTCGCACCACTTTGTTTCTCCATTCCTCTGTTCTTCCAATTCATGTGAGCCAAACATCCAGGTTGACTGAAATCCCATGTTTCCAAATGCTCTGCTTTGCACATGCATTCCTATCCTATTCCTGTGTTTTTCCTGTCCCTGCATTTATAGAATCCTCCAATTCTAAGGAGCCCTTACAGATTTACTTCATTTTCAGATTGGCGTCAAAGAAAATTCTGTGTGTTATGTCCTGCTCTTGCCGTGCCGTCATCCACCCCACCTGAGGTGCACTATCGACAGAAGCGTTCACTGCAGCATAGATCCCCCCTGCAGACTTTCTTTTGCCACCTCAGATCATCTTCCCCGTTGCCGGCAGCCATGCCAACTTCATTACCATCATCGACTGAGCAGATGAACCTGAGGACTACACAATTTCGGAAGAGAGGTCACGGTCTTTCGTGTTTGCTTACATTATACATCGGTTATTATTATCTGCTACTTTATCGTTCAATCTTGAGTTTTGAATTTCCCATGGGTCTCATATCGAGCCAATAACGAATAGTATCTGTCTACTATCTGATTCATCTGGGGTCTTCTATGTGGTTCATGTTGGGTGGGCAACAAACAATAGATGATCCGTTGTCTATCTTTTTAAACTGAAGCTATAATCTACCTGCTATCATTAGTTTTGGATCCGTCCACTCGTTTGCTACCATCAGTCTTGATTTTTGCATGCACCCCTTAGGCCTTACAAAATCTAACTATTTTTTTATTATGCATGTCAGATATTGTACACAATCGTACTGAACATGTGGAGAAAAAGAGGAGACCGTTGCGTGCGAATATAATGTCATGCAGACGCCGCTCCATGGTGAGCGAAGTGCCCCCCCTCTCCTGCATTTCCAGATTGTATTTCGGAGGAAGATAACTGTTCAGATGAAGATTCAGAAGGAGCCGACCATGCCTGTTTACCACCTGATGTGTTTGCTCTAACCTGGCATGCTGATGTTGGTCATATCATGCATATGGCGCCTTGCATTGCTTACATTATACATCTTATATGTCATCAGCTTAGTTTAGATTTCCTTTGTGTGAATGCCACCTGTTTGGTTTCTATATCATACTCCCACCATTCCTAAATATTTGTCTTTTTGGAACAAGTGACTACATACGGAACAAAATGAGTGAATCTACACTCTAAAATATGTCTATATACATCTGTATGTGGTAGTCCATTTGAAATCTCTAAAAAGACAAATATTTAGGAACGGAGGGAGTATATGGGAATTATGCAATGCCATCTTCTTTAGCCAGGCATCATATACGTGAATCATGCAATGCCATCCTGTTTAGCCAGTCATCGTATATGTGAATTGTATCGTGCCATATTTTTTCCATAATGTATTCCATTTGTCAACAATGTTTATACATTCATCTACTCTTCACGTGCACCAGCCATTTGAGTCGGTCATGGGAAAATCTGGAGAGAAACAAGGTCTTCTGAGCAGTCAGTGCTACCTGTCGATGCAGATTTCTTGTTGGTTACAGATAGCTCCTCAAAGGAGGATTCAGAGAGAGATGACCAGTCGTATCCCCCCCCCCCGAGGTGCATGATCTAGCTTGGCTGGGTTATATTGCTCATATCATGCATATGGTGTCTTGCATTTCCATGCCATCTACTTAGATTAGACATGCTTTGTGTGAATGCCTCCTGTTTGCTTTCTATATCAGATATGTGAATTATGCAATGCCATGTTTTTCAGCCAGTTATCATATATGTGAATTATGCACCGCCATGGAACCAGGCATCATATATGTGAATTATCTCATGCCATCTTTCTTTTTTCATTACATATTCCATTTGTCGACAATCTGTGTATATTGAACTACTCTTCATGTGTATCAGCCATTTGAGCCGGTTATGGAAAAATCTGGAGTGAAAACAAGGTCTTTGGAGCAGGCAATGGTACCTGATGAAGCATATATCTCGATGGTTACAGGGAGCTCCTCAAAGGAGGATTCGGAGACAGATGACAAGTCCTATATCCCACCTGAGGTGTATGCTCTAAGTTGCAATGTTTATATTTCTCATATGATGCATATGGTGTCTTGCATTGCTTAGTTTAGACATCATATGCACAATATTGAATTCTATCTGCTTAGTTTAGAAATCATACATGCGAGTGCCAGCTGCTTAGTATATGAATCAATTATGTCAATTATATCATGCCATCCTGTATACTTAGACAACATGTATGTGAATTATTTCATCCCAACCTATTTTAGAAAGACATCATATAGTTTTGTCATGTCATCCTGTTTAGGTACTCATCATATGTTGAATGATGCCATTATATCCTGTTAAGTTATCCATCATATATCTGAAATTGTGTCATGCTATCCTGTTTAGTTAGGCATCATGTATGTGAAATTGTGTCATGCTGTCCTATTTGGTTAGACAACATATATGTGAATTACCACATCTGTCTATCATACAATGTCTGTACATTCAATTTCTTTTCTTGTTTATCAGCCATTTGAATTGGAGGGGGTGATGGCTGTATCTAAGGGAGCAAAAACCCGTTCTTCACAAAAGACAGTGCTACCCGTCGATGCAGATAGAACCATGGTTGTACTGGCCCACAAACTAGCCCCACCACACATAATCGAGACTATTCCAGATTGCACACTTACACCGTTGGGCAGAGAACAAGCTACAACCCATCTAACTGCAACCCCAGCGGATAGTAACCCACTTATAGTTGACAAAGCACCATGTCCACCACAGAGTACCTCCACACGAGAAGTTTGTAAAGCTACTGCAGTGCCCAAAGCACGAAGACCACCACAGCTAACCCAAACTCCACGTTTAAAGCAGAAGAGCAACTTTTCTCAGGTCAGATTCCGTAGCTATGGTCCATACTCCTTTGCTGTTGCATCACTGTATTTACTCATACCAACTACTTTCGAATTTGAAGGATCCAATTGAAACTCCAATGGTGCAACAGGTATGTTTTAAACCTATTTCTTTAACTGGATTGCTGTTCTAACTTCTTGCTCTATGTTGATTTCAGTTTAAGTTGTATAAACAGTTATGTTCTCATGTGATGCACATTAAAAGTGCTGCCAATGCTGTGTAGTTTCTCACACTTATATTCTGTCTATGCTGCTGTGTCTTAAAAATATATGAGTTGAACTGTGTCTCTATCTTGATTAGGGAACATAAACTAGAATGATATGGACAATACAGTGACCATAGTACATAGATATATGTTTGTTTCATGCTGTTATCCTGTCCACCTTACTATTGAACCGGTTTACCAAAATGAGTTTCGTATACTACAAGCTAAACCTGTGATGTGTCTGCTTGTTTCTCTTGTAGTATGCAAAAAGAATATTGGAGAAGAGCACCCCACTATGCAATGGTAGAGAAAGTAATGCAGATAAGGTTCAAGATAGTGAGATAAGCCTCTTGGTCTCCAAGAAAGGTGATAAAAACGATCTTGTAGATAGTGAGAAAACCCCACAGTCCTGCGTTGATGTAGTGTTCGAGTTACTGGTCAGTACCGCTGGCATAAGCTCTTCGAACTAGCTGCCTGAATCACTTCGGCTTCTTCAGTCTCAGCTACAAGCTGAAAGGCATCAGTCAGCTGTGCTGCGGCAAGAAGCCGAAGGACTGAGGAAGTCCCTGCAGAATTCAGATGCGTACTTTCTTGTGAAACAGCAAGCGCTGGAGGATTTAAGCGCCAAACAAGAGAAAGTTAATAAGCTTGCTAAGCATCTTACCAGCATTATGGGTACCCAGGATATTGTTTCTTGAACTCTTCTGAAGTGGTTTCAGTTCTGGACTTGTTTTGCTGCGGCGTTTACATGCTGGTTTGTTCCCTATATTTGCACTGGTGGCGAACTTTGATGCCCAGTGGATGTAATATGTGTAATAGCTGTGATAGCCTAGCATAATTTGCTTGCTTATTTATTTCCTTGTTGTCTTGTTTATTTTTTTGCTTGTAGTCAGTGCATTTCTTTTTCTGCGGTTTGCTAGTGGCTGCAATAACCTATTTTTTAAAACTAGGCAACAATAACCATGGGCTAATATTTACTGTAGTGACACTGGGCCTCCTACGGGCCATAGAAACAGTGGGCCTTCTACGGGCCGTAGAAACAATAGGCCTTCTACGGGCCGTAGAAACAATGGGCCTTCTACGGGCCGTAGAAACAATGGGCCTTCTATGGGCCGTATCATCAATGGGCCTTATACGAGCCGTATGACCATAACGGGCCATCGTTAATAGGCCGTATTTGATGACGCTATGAAAATGGCCCAACGTATTAACGGACCACAAATGGGCCGATTGTAACTACGGGCTGAATTTGGCCCACAAGCAGAAAATGACAGTAACGGGCCGTAAGTAAACGAATGCTGGAAATGAGCCCAAGAATAAATGGGCTCTGAGAAGGCCGAAAGATAACATGGGCTGGAAACGGCCCAACTGAATAACATGCCCTTGATGGGTATAAAGTGATACACTGTTCATTACGGGCCAGTTTCACCACGGGCCGTTAATGGGTGTAAAGTGATACACTGTTCATTGCGGGCCAGTTTCACCACGGGCCGTTAATAGGCCAAGAGTTACATAGGGCCTCATATGGGCCGAAAGACGTCATGGGCCATACATGGGCCAGAAGTGAAAATGGGCTGGAACCATATTGGATGGCCCAGATGACGCTACTGGGCATAATTCGGATAGGGCGTAACGGGCCTTGGGTTAGCGGGCTGTAAATGGGCTATATGTGAATAGGCCGTTAATAGGCTTTCCATGGGCCGGCCCGCCACCTTTTGACCAAGTCAAACAGGCCGGCCTTTTCACAGGAATGGGCCTCTGTTGGGCCGTGCCATGTGTCGACGTATAATAGGCGCCTTCTGTCCAATGAGTGGATGACATCTATCCCAACGATGAGCCGACACGTGTTTCCTACAGCCAATGATGATTTTACACGTGGAAAATCCCCATTGGTCGGGGCTGTTAATGGGTTATCGGATCCAAAACCCGACCCGATAGCTTAACGGTGTTCCGTTACGGTGGATGCCACGTGTCGGTCACCCCTGATGAAAGCACTTCTGTGACGCGCGATTTATCATCATGGAAGTGGACACTTCCGTGATGATAATTTTGGTAATGTCATGGAACACTTCTATGACAGCACAGGTATGACTATCTTGATTCTGTCATAAAATCGTCATGGATGTACATGCATGACAAAAAACGCGACCTACTGTGACAAACACGTATCATCACGGAAGTGTATTTTTTTGTAGTGGGTGGCGAAGGGCAAGAAGACGGCTCGGGGGTCATGTCGCGGTCGGCGCTGCCGCCGGGTTGGATCCAGGGCGACTGGATCCGATCTTCGCTTCGGCCGGAAGACTTGGAAGAGCTGGCTGAGTCTGGACTGATCGCCAATAGGGCTGCGCGCTGGAGGGGGAGACGGAGCCATAGCCGCGACCGAGTGAGTGCGTTCTGATCGCCACCCATGTCGACCGCGGTTTCTCGCTTCCTCCGCACCCTTTCTTCCGGGGTTTCTTGAACTTCTTCGAGGCCCAACTCCATCACTTTTCTCCCAACACCATCACATACCTAGCCGCGTTCGTGTCTATGTGCGAGAATTTTTTGGGTTGTCGACCGCACTGGGGTCTTTTTGAGCACATCTTCACAATCCGCTCTCAGTCAGTGAAGAAAGCAAACACAAGTGATGAGAAAACACACGTTATCCAAATGTGCGAGGTTTTGTGTATCCAGAATAGGAAGAGGAGCTATTTCCCTTTGATGACCCTTCCTGAGTCGGTCAGGGGCTGACAGTCGACCTGGTTCTACTGCCAGAACATTGTGACTCTAGGCCTGTCGACTAGACTTCCCCCTTTTACTTTAGATCGTGTCCAGACTCCTTCCTCGCTGAAAGTGACCACCGCGGTGAGGGTGGAAACAAACATGCTGGTTGAGAGGGTGGTCCAGTTGATCAATCAGGGCGTCACTGGCATGGATTTGTTGGAGGTATTTCTCAGTCGACGCATCCAACCACTCCAGGCTTGAAACCACTTGATGTGGATGTACTCTGGGGCCAACGATACCGCTTGGGTTCATCTAGAGGAAGTATCAGTCAAGACAGTGGCTCAGTGGTTGAGGAGTATCACAGGGAACAAGGACAACCCCAGAGGCGCCAGGAGAGTCAACCCCTTCAGCGACAACAACCAGCTAGACAAGTTTCGGTCCCTGTCACCGGCTGTATTCGGGTACATCTTGCAACTGGCTTTGAATCGGACTGAACTTTATTCGACTCTTTGTCTTGTAGGTTTATACTGATATGTACTCGATGCCCAATGGTGAACATGCTCTGGAGCAAGACCAGGAGGGAGAGGACAGTGCGGAGAAAAGTGGCGATTGGCAATCTCCGCACGACGAGGACGAAGAAGAAAGCGATGAGTCGGACGACGAGGAGATAGTCGACTCACCGCCTCGTATGAAATGTCGATCCAAGCAACTCCATGATCCAGCCGGCGGGCGTGGCAAAACCGTGGCTTCGAGCACCCAAACATAGAAGCGCACTCGGACTTCGACTCTGGAGCCGACCGAGAAAGTCGCCAAGCAGCCCAAGATCGTTCCCTCAAAGACTCAGAAAACTCTGCCCAGGATCAAGATGGATGTTCTTGTTGCATCTGGGTGAGTGTTCTTTCTTGCTGTGTTTTCTTCCACCGACTGATATCTCTGTTCTGACCAAGTGGACTGTGAACTTTTTTAGCCCAGTCTCTGCGGCGACTGACATGGACATTGACAAGGCACCAGGTGACGAGGAAACTGATGACGCGGCCACCTCCAAAGCTAGTAAGTTCCACTCAACTTGAATTTATTCTGTCGATTAAATTGTTGGTTGATTGAATTTCTGAGATTTATTTTTGCTGTAGCTCCGCAGGACGTTGTCATGCTTCCAGATGATGAGGAAGAGGAAGTGCCTCTGAGGGAGAGGAGGAGGAGGTGCAAGGGATCAAGTGGGAAAGCGCCTGAAGTTCAGGTCCCTCAGTCGATACTGGTGCTTGAGACGGTGGTCGAGCGATCCGGAGATCTGGCTCGGACCAACGTCACTTTCGCCAACCCGCTGTCGACTGATCGCCCATCAGGCTCGACCACTCAGACCCCTGCTGCTCCAGTACAACTTCATGCGTCCGATCCAGTGGCTGCTTCGACTGCCTTGCCATGATCGCTCTTCACTGCGTACCAAACTCCGAACGACTCACCGAGTGCTGCCAGGGAGGCTCTTCTCCATGTAAATCTTGTGATGGAGCAGATGAAGGTGGTGCACGAGGCCAGTCAGGTGGCTTACAATGCCAGCACTGCTCTGCAAACCAACGTCAAGGTTAGTTGATTCCCGACTGATCTTTTGAATAATGATAACTACCACCATTGCTCCGCTGCCCGTGTGGTGCTCTTAGAAGAGCGCTTTGGAACCTGTTATGTGCATCTACTATCATGGGTCTGTGTTTCACGTCCAATCACCCACTAGGGTGTGTCTGTCTTGAAGTTGCATAGGTCTTCTACTTGAGTCAACTTAGGTTGAGTCGAGTGTTTTTCTGAATCAGTGGGGGCACGCAGAGTGCACCCACTGGGTGCAGTCCCCGAGACCACGGTCGACTGCTGGTAGTCGGCTGGGGTCTGAGAATCTCCTCCTTTTTTTTAAAACTCATGCTGGGCAGACCATGCCGAGTGTTAAACCAAACTAGTGGGGGCACGCTAAGTGCACCCACTGGGTGTAGTCTCCGAGACTATTATTGAATGTTTGATTCGACGGTAGTCTTAGAGTAGCTTCCACTGTGTTTGTCTTTTGTTTCTGTCGGCTGACATATCTTATTTGGTGACTTTAGAGGTCTTGTGATCTTGGGGCTCAACTTTCTGAACTGAACAAGAAGCAAATCAACCTGAACCTTGACCTGGAACTGGCCAAGAAGAACCTCAAGACAGCTCAGGACGAAGCAGCTATCATGGGAGGTAACCAATCGTCGACTGTCCACCTTGTGACTCGCACTTCTCCGTGTTTTTCCTTTTAGTCTCTTTGAACCAAGTGATTTCACTCTAACAGATGTGCATAGTGAAAACCGTCAACTTCAAGCTCGTCTGAAGAATGTTATTTCTTTAGAGAAAATGAAGCAGGCTCTGGAGAAGAAGGATCAGGATCTTGCCGCTACCCAGAAGGACGCGCGAGAGAAAACAGCGCATGCGGGCAAGAAGCTGGCTTCAATCAGCAAGTTAGAAGAGGAGAACTCTAAGCTGAAGACCGCTGTCTCTGAGGCCAATCGGGAGGTCGAGCAACTGAAGAAAGACAAGTAAGCTTGGCTGATGAAGTTGGAAGTCTTAAGGCCAAGAAGGGCGAGCTAGAGTCTTATCTGGGACAACTTGCTGCAAAACTGGTCTGGAAGCTTGAAGGTATTATTGTTCGACTGATTTGTTTCTGTCGACTGACGCGTCTTGTCATACTGTCGACTCACTATTTTTTTCGACTGTGCAGAACTTGTTGGGGAACGTTGCAGAAAACAAAAATTTTCCTACGGTTTCACCAAGATCCATCTATGAGTTCATCTAGCAACGAGTGATTAGATGCATCTACGTACCTTGTAGATCGCGAGCGGAAGCGTTCAAAGAACGGGGATGATGTAGTCGAACACGACGTGATCCAAATCACCGGAGATCCTAGCACCGAACGGACGGCACCTCCGCGTTCAACACACGTACAGAACAGCCACGTCTCCTCCTTCTTGATCCAGCAAGGGGAGAGGAGAGGTTGAGGGAGATGGCACCAGCAGCAGCACGACGGCGTGGTGTTGATGGAGCTGCAGTACTCCGGCAGGGCTTTGCCAAGCACTATGGAGGAGGAGGTGGTGTTGGAGAGGGAGAAGGAGGCAACCAAAGGCGTGGGATGAAAGCCCTCCTTCCCCCACTATATATAGGAGGGCCAAGGGGGGGGGGACGCTGGCCCTAGGAGATCCAATCTCCTAGGGGGGCGGCGGCCAAGGGGGGTTTCCCTCCCCCCCAAGGCACCTAGGAGGTGCCTTCCCCTCCTAGGACTCTTTCCCCTTGTAACCCTAGGCACATGGGCCTCTTTGGGGCTGGTGCCCTTGGCCCATGTAGGCCAAGGCGCACCCCCTACAGCCCATGTGCCCCCCCCGGGACAGGTGGCCCCACCCGGTGGACCCCCGGGACCCTTCCCGTGGTCCCGGTACAATACCGATAACCCCGAAACTTGTCCCGATGCCCGAAACAGGACTTCCCATATATAAATCTTCACCTCCGGACCATTCCAGAACTCCTCGTGACGTCCGGGATCTCATCCGGGACTCCGAACAACATTCGGGGTTACTGCATATACATATCCCTACAACCCTAGCGTCACCAAGCCTTAAGTGTGTAGACCCTACGGGTTCGGGAGACATGTAGACATGACCGAGATCGCTCTCCGGTCAATAACCAACAGCGGGATCTGGATACCCATGTTGGCTCCCACATGCTCCTCGATGATCTCATCGGATGAACCACGATGTCGAGGATTCAAGCAACCCCGTATACAAATCCCTTTGTCAATCGGTATGTTACTTGCCCGAGATTCGATCGTTGGTATCCCAATACCTCGTTCAATCTCGTTACGGCAAGTCACTTTACTCGTACCGTAATGCATGATCCCGTGACCAGACACTTGGTCACTTTGAGCTCATTATGATGATGCATTACCGAGTGGGCCCAGTGATACCTCTCCGTCATACGGAGTGACAAATCCCAGTCTTGATCCATGTCAACCCAACAGACACTTTCGGAGATACCCGTAGTATACCTTTATAGTCACCCAGTTACGTTGTGACGTTTGGCACACCCAAAGCACTCCTACGGTATCCGAGATTTACACGATCTCATGGTCTAAGGAAAAGATACTTTGACATTGGAAAACTCTAGCAAATGAACTATACGATCTTGTGCTATGTTTAGGATTGGGTCTTGTCCATCACATCATTCTCCTAATGATGTGATCTCGTTATCAATGACATCCAATGTCCATAGTCAGGAAATCATGACTATCTGTTGATCAACGAGCTAGTCAACTAGAGGCTTACTAGGGACATGTTGGTGTCTATTATTCACACATGTATTACGATTTCCGGATAACACAATTATAGCATGAATAAAGACAATTATCATGAACAAGGAAATATAATAATAATGCTTTTATTATTGCCTCTAGGGCATATTTCCAACAGTCTCCCACTTGCACTAGAGTCAATAATCTAGTTACACTGTGATGAATCGAACACCCATGGAATTCTGGTGTTGTTCATGTTTTGCTCTAGGGAGAGGTTTAGTCAACGGATCCGCTACATTCAGGTCCGTATGTACTTTACAAATCTCTATGTCTCCATCTTGTACATTTTCACAAATGGAGTTGAAGCGACGCTTGATGTGCCTTGTCTTCTTGTGAAACATGGGCTCCTTGGCAAGTGCAATAGCTCCAGTGTTGTCACAGAAGAGTTTGATTGGCCCCGACACATTGGGTATGACTCCTAGGTCGGTGATGAACTCCTTCACCCATATTGCTTCATGTGCTGCCTCCGAGGCTGCCATGTACTCTGCTTCACATGTAGATCCCGCCACGACGCTCTGCTTGCAACTGCACCAGCTTACTGCCCCACCATTCAAAATATACACGTATCCGGTTTGTGACTTAGAGTCATCCAGATCTGTGTCGAAGCTAGCGTCGACGTAACCCTTTATGACGAGCTCTTCGTCACCTCCATAAACGAGAAACATTTCCTTTGTCCTTTTCAGGTACTTCAGGATATTCTTGACCGCTGGCCAGTGTTCCTTGCCGGGATTACTTTGGTACCTTCCTACCAAACTTACGGCAAGGTTTACATCAGGTCTGGTACACAGCATGGCATACATAATAGAACCTATGGCTGAGGCATAGGGGATGACACTCATCTCTTCTATATCTTCTTCCGTGGTCGGACATTGAGCTGAGCTCAATTTCACACCTTGTAACACAGGCAAGAACCCCTTCTTAGATTGATCCATATTGAACTTCTTCAATATCTTATCAAGGTATGTGCTTTGTGAAAGACCTATGAGGCGTCTTGATCTATCTCTATAGATCTTGATGCCTAATATATAAGCAGCTTCTCCAAGGTCCTTCATTGAAAAACTCTTATTCAAATAGGCCTTGATGCTGTCCAAGAGTTCTATATCATTTCCCATCAAAAGTATGTCATCTACATATAGTATGAGAAATGCTACAGAGCTCCCACTCACTTTCTTGTAAACGCAAGCTTCTCCATAAGTCTGCGTAAACCCAAACGCTTTGATCATCTCATCAAAGCGAATGTTCCAACTCCGAGATGCTTGCACCAGCCCATAAATCGAGCGTTGGAGCTTGCACACCTTGTCAGCATTCTTAGGATTGACAAAACCTTCCGGCTGCATCATATACAATTCTTCCTTAAGGAAACCATTAAGGAATGCTGTTTTGACGTCCATTTGCCATATTTCATAATCGTAGAATGCGGCAATTGCTAACATGATTCGGACGGACTTCAGCTTCGCTACCGGTGAGAAAGTCTCATCGTAGTCAACCCCTTGAACTTGTCGATAACCCTTAGCGACAAGCCGAGCTTTATAGATGGTCACATTACCATCCGCGTCTGTCTTCCTCTTAAAGATCCATTTATTTTCTATGGCTCGCCGCTCAACGGGCAAGTCAGTCAAAGTCCATACTTCGTTTTCGTACATGGATCCTATCTCGGATTTCATGGCTTCTAGCCATTTGTCGGAATCCGGGCCCGCCATCGCTTCTTCATAGTTCGAAGGTTCACCGTTGTCTAACAACATGATTTCCAAGACAGGGTTTCCGTACCACTCTGGTGCGGAACGTGTCCTTGTGGACCTTCGAATTTCCGTAGGAGCTTGATCAGAAGTATCTTGATCATCATCAATAACTTCCTCTCTAGTAGGTGCAGGCACCTCAGGAACATTTTCTTGAGTTGTGCCATTTTCCAGTTCAAGAGGTAACACTTCATCAAGTTCCACTTTCCTCCCACTTACTTCTTTCGAGAGAAACTCTTTCTCTAGAAAGAATCCACTCTTGGCAACAAAGATCTTGCTTTCGGATCTAAGGTAGAAGGTATACCCAACAGTTTCTTTAGGGTATCCTATGAAGCCGCATTTTTCCGACTTGGATTCGAGCTTTTCAGGTTGAAGTTTCTTGTCATAAGCATCGCATCCCCAAACTTTCAGAAACGACAACTTAGGTTTCTTACCAAACCATAATTCAAACGGTGTCGTCTCCACGGATTTCGACGGAGCCCTATTTAAAGTGAATGCGGCAGTATCTAAAGCATAGCCCCAAAAAGATAGCGGTAAATCGGTAAGAGACATCATAGATCGCACCATATCTAATAGAGTGCGATTACGACGTTCGGACACACCATTACGCTGAGGTGTTCCAGGTGGCGTGAGTTGTGAAACTATTCCACATTTTCTTAAGTGTGTGCCAAATTCGTGACTCAAGTATTCTCCTCCACGATCTGATCGTAGAAACTTGATTTTCCTGTTACATTGATTCTCAACCTCACTCTGAAATTCCTTGAACTTTTCAAAGGTTTCAGACTTGTGTTTCATTAGGTAGATATACCCATATCTACTCAAATCATCAGTGAGGGTGAGAACATAATGATAGCCACCGCGAGCCTCAACACTCATTGGACCGCACACATCAGTATGTATGATTTCCAATAAGTTGGTTGCTCGCTCCATTGTTCCTGAGAACAGAGTCTTGGTCATCTTACCCATGAGGCATGGTTCGCACGTGTCAAATGATTCGTAATCAAGAGACTCTAAAAGTCCATCTGCATGGAGCTTCTTCATGCGTTTGACACCTATGTGACCAAGGCGGCAGTGCCACAAGTATGTGGGACTATCATTATCAACTTTACATCTTTTGGTACTCACACTATGAATATGTGTAGCATTACGCTCGAGATTCATTAAGAATAAACCATTCACCATAGGAGCATGACCATAAAATATATCTCTCATATAAATAGAACAACCATTATTCTCGGATTTAAATGAGTAGCCATCTCGAATTAAACGAGATCCCGATACAATGTTCATGCTCAAAGCTGGCGCTAAATAACAATTATTGAGGTTTAAAACTAATCCCGTAGGTAAATGCAGAGGCAGCGTGCCGACGACGATCACATCGACCTTGGAACCATTCCCGACGCGCATTGTCACCTCGTCCTTTGCCAGTCTCCGCTTATTCCGCAGCCCCTGTTTTGAGTTACTAATGTGAGCAACTGCACCGGTATCAAATACCCAGGAGCTACTACGGGTACTAGTAAGGTACACATCAATTACATGTATATCATATATACCTTTTGTTTTGCCGGCCTTTTTGTCCGCTAAGTATTTGGGGCAGTTCCGCTTCCAGTGACCACTTCCCTTACAATAAAAGCACTCGGTCTCGGGCTGGGGTCCATTCTTTGGCTTCTTCCCGGCAGCTTGCTTGCCGGGCGCGGCAACTCCCTTGCCGTCCTTCTTGAAGTTCTGTTTACCCTTGCCCTTCTTGAAATTAGTGGTTTTATTGACCATCAACACTTGATGTTCCTTCTTGACTTCTACCTCTGCTGATTTCAGCATTGCAAATACCTCAGGAATGGTCTTTTCCATTCCCTGCATATTGAAGTTCATCACAAAGCTCTTGTAGCTCGGTGGAAGCGACTGGAGGATTCTGTCAATGACCGCATCATCCGGGAGATTAACTCCCAGCTGAGTCAAGCGGTTATGTAACCCAGACATAGTGAGTATGTGCTCACTGACAGAACTGTTTTCCTCCATCTTACAGCTGAAGAATTTGTCGGAGACTTCATATCTCTCGACCCGGGCATGAGCTTGGAAAACCATTTTCAGCTCTTCGAACATCTCATATGCTCCATGTCTCTCAAAACGCTTTTGGAGCCCCGGCTCTAGGCTGTAAAGCATGCCGCACTGAACGAGGGAGTAGTCATCGGTACATGCCTGCCAAGCGTTCATAACGTCTTGTTCTGCAGGGAGAACAGGTGCGTCACCCAGCGGTGCTTGTAGGACATAATCTTTCTTGGCAGCTATGAGGATGATCCTCAGGTTCCGGACCCAGTCCGTATAGTTGCTGCCATCGTCTTTCAGCTTGGTTTTCTCTAGGAACGCGTTGAAGTTGAGGACTACATTGGCCATTTGATCTACAAGACATATTGTAAAGATTTTAGACTAAGTTCATGATAATTAAGTTCATCTAATCAAATTATTTAATGAACTCCCACTTAGATAGACATCCCTCTTCTAGTCATCTAAGTATAACATGATCCGAGTCAACTAGGCCGTGTCTGATCATCACGTGAGACGGACTAGTCAACGTCGGTGAACATCTTCATGTCGATCGTATCTTCTATACGACTCATGCTCGACCTTTCGGTCTTCTGTGTTCCGAGGACATGTCTATACACATGCTAGGCTCGTCAAGTCAACCTAAGTGTTTGCATGTGTAAATCTGTCTTACACCCGTTGTATGTGAACGTTTTGAATCAAACACCCGATCATCACGTGGTGCATTGAAACAACGAACTGTCGCAACGGTGCACAGTTAGGGGGAACACTTTCTTGAAATTATTATGAGGGATCATCTTATTTATTACCGTCGTTCTAAGTAAACAAGATGCAAAACATGATAAACATCAAATGCAATCAAATAATAATAGTGACATGATATGGCCAATATCACATAGCTCCTTTGATCTCCATCTTGGGGCTCCATGATCATCTTGTCACCAGCTTGACACCATGATCTCCATCATCATGATCCCCATCATCGTGTCTCCATGAAGTTGCTCGCCAACTATTACTTCTACTACTATGGCTAACGCGTTTAGCAATAAAGTAAAGTAATTTACATGGCATTTCTCAATGACACGCAGGTCATACAAAAAATAAAGACAACTCCTATGGCTCCTGCCGGTTGTCATACTCATCGACATGCAAGTCGTGATTCCTATTACAATAGCATGAACATCTCATACATCACATATAGATCATTCATCATTCATCACAACTTTGGCCATATCATATCACAAAGCACTTGCTGCAAAAACAAGTTAGACGTCCTCTAATTGTTGTTGCATGTTTTACGTGGCTGAAGTAGGGCTCTAGCAAGAATGTTTTCTTACCTACGTGAAACCACAACGTGATTTGTCAACTTCTATTTACCCTTCATAAGGACCCTTTTCATCGAATCCGCTCCAACTAAAGTAGGAGAGACAGACACCCGCCAGCCACCTTATGCAACTAGTGCATGTTAGTCGGTGGAACCGGTCTCACGTAAGCGTACGTGTAAGGTTGGTCCGGGCCGCTTCATCCCACAATACCGTTGAAGCAAGATAAGACTAGTAGCGGCAAGAAAGTTGACAACATCTACGCCCACAACAAATTGTGTTCTACTCGCACAAGAAGAACTACGCATAGACCTAGCTCATGATGCCACTATTGGGGAACGTTGCAGAAAACAAAAATTTTCCTACGGTTTCACCAAGATCCATCTATGAGTTCATCTAGCAACGAGTGATTAGATGCATCTACGTACCTTGTAGATCGCGAGCGGAAGCGTTCAAAGAACGGGGATGATGTAGTCGAACACGACGTGATCCAAATCACCGGAGATCCTAGCACCGAACGGACGGCACCTCCGCGTTCAACACACGTACAGAACAGCCACGTCTCCTCCTTCTTGATCCAGCAAGGGGAGAGGAGAGGTTGAGGGAGATGGCACCAGCAGCAGCACGACGGCGTGGTGTTGATGGAGCTGCAGTACTCCGGCAGGGCTTTGCCAAGCACTATGGAGGAGGAGGAGGTGTTGGAGAGGGAGAAGGAGGCAACCAAAGGCGTGGGATGAAAGCCCTCCTTCCCCCACTATATATAGGAGGGCCAAGGGGGGGACGCCGGCCCTAGGAGATCCAATCTCCTAGGGGGGCGGCGGCCAAGGGGGGTTTCCCTCCCCCCCAAGGCACCTAGGAGGTGCCTTCCCCTCCTAGGACTCTTTCCCCTTGTAACCCTAGGCACATGGGCCTCTTTGGGGCTGGTGCCCTTGGCCCATGTAGGCCAAGGCGCACCCCCTACAGCCCATGTGCCCCCCCCCCCCGGGACAGGTGGCCCCACCCGGTGGACCCCCGGGACCCTTCCCGTGGTCCCGGTACAATACCGATAACCCCGAAACTTGTCCCGATGCCCGAAACAGGACTTCCCATATATAAATCTTCACCTCCGGACCATTCCGGAACTCCTCGTGACGTCCGGGATCTCATCCAGGACTCCGAACAACATTCGGGGTTACTGCATATACATATCCCTACAACCCTAGCGTCACCAAGCCTTAAGTGTGTAGACCCTACGGGTTCGGGAGACATGTAGACATGACCGAGATCGCTCTCCGGTCAATAACCAACAGCGGGATCTGGATACCCATGTTGGCTCCCACATGCTCCTCGATGATCTCATCGGATGAACCACGATGTCGAGGATTCAAGCAACCCCGTATACAAATCCCTTTGTCAATCGGTATGTTACTTGCCCGAGATTCGATCGTTGGTATCCCAATACCTCGTTCAATCTCGTTACGGCAAGTCACTTTACTCGTACCGTAATGCATGATCCCGTGACCAGACACTTGGTCACTTTGAGCTCATTATGATGATGCATTACCGAGTGGGCCAAGTGATACCTCTCCGTCATACGGAGTGACAAATCCCAGTCTTGATCCATGTCAACCCAACAGACACTTTCGGAGATACCCGTAGTATACCTTTATAGTCACCCAGTTACGTTGTGACGTTTGGCACACCCAAAGCACTCCTACGGTATCCGAGATTTACATGATCTCATGGTCTAAAGAAAAGATACTTTGACATTGGAAAACTCTAGCAAACGAACTATACGATCTTGTGCTATGTTTAGGATTGGGTCTTGTCCATCACATCATTCTCCTAATGATGTGATCTCGTTATCAATGACATCCAATGTCCATAGTCAGGAAATCATGACTATCTGTTGATCAACGAGCTAGTCAACTAGAGGCTTACTAGGGACATGTTGGTGTCTATGATTCACACATGTATTACGATTTCCGGATAACACAATTATAGCATGAATAAAGACAATTATCATGAACAAGGAAATATAATAATAATGCTTTTATTATTGCCTCTAGGGCATATTTCCAACAGTCTCCCACTTGCACTAGAGTCAATAATCTAGTTACACTGTGATGAATCAAACACCCATGGAATTCTGGTGTTGTTCATGTTTTGCTCTAGGGAGAGGTTTAGTCAACGGATCCGCTACATTCAGGTCCGTATGTACTTTACAAATCTCTATGTCTCCATCTTGTACATTTTCACAAATGGAGTTGAAGCGACGCTTGATGTGCCTTGTCTTCTTGTGAAACATGGGCTCCTTGGCAAGTGCAATAGCTCCAGTGTTGTCACATAAGAGTTTGATTGGCCCCGACACATTGGGTATGACTCCTAGGTCGGTGATGAACTCCTTCACCCATATTGCTTCATGTGCTGCCTCCGAGGCTGCCATGTACTCCGCTTCACATGTAGATCCCGCCACGACGCTCTGCTTGCAACTGCACCAGCTTACTGCCCCACCATTCAAAATATACACGTATCCGGTTTGTGACTTAGAGTCATCCAGATCTGTGTCGAAGCTAGCGTCGACGTAACCCTTTATGACGAGCTCTTCGTCACCTCCATAAACGAGAAACATTTCCTTTGTCCTTTTCAGGTACTTCAGGATATTCTTGACCGCTGTCCAGTGTTCCTTGCCGGGATTACTTTGGTACCTTCCTACCAAACTTACGGCAAGGTTTACATCAGGTCTGGTACACAGCATGGCATACATAATAGAACCTATGGCTGAGGCATAGGGGATGACACTCATCTCTTCTATATCTTCTTCCGTGGTCGGACATTGAGCTGAGCTCAATTTCACACCTTGTAACACAGGCAAGAACCCCTTCTTAGATTGATCCATATTGAACTTCTTCAATATCTTATCAAGGTATGTGCTTTGTGAAAGACCTATGAGGCGTCTTGATCTATCTCTATAGATCTTGATGCCTAATATATAAGCAGCTTCTCCAAGGTCCTTCATTGAAAAACTCTTATTCAAATAGGCCTTGATGCTGTCCAAGAGTTCTATATCATTTCCCATCAAAAGTATGTCATCTACATATAGTATGAGAAATGCTACAGAGCTCCCACTCACTTTCTTGTAAATGCAAGCTTCTCCATAAGTCTGCGTAAACCCAAACGCTTTGATCATCTCAAAGCGAATGTTCCAACTCCGAGATGCTTGCACCAGCCCATAAATCGAGCGTTGGAGCTTGCACACCTTGTCAGCATTCTTAGGATCGACAAAACCTTCCGGCTGCATCATATACAATTCTTCCTTAAGGAAACCATTAAGGAATGCTGTTTTGACGTCCATTTGCCATATTTCATAATCGTAGAATGCGGCAATTGCTAACATGATTCGGACGGACTTCAGCTTCGCTACCGGTGAGAAAGTCTCATCGTAGTCAACCCCTTGAACTTGTCGATAACCCTTAGTGACAAGCCGAGCTTTATAGATGGTCACATTACCATCCGCGTCTGTCTTCCTCTTAAAGATCCATTTATTTTCTATGGCTCGCCGCTCAACGGGCAAGTCAGTCAAAGTCCATACTTCGTTTTCGTACATGGATCCTATCTCGGATTTCATGGCTTCTAGCCATTTGTCGGAATCCGGGCCCGCCATCGCTTCTTCATAGTTCGAAGGTTCACCGTTGTCTAACAACATGATTTCCAAGACAGGGTTTCCGTACCACTCTGGTGCGGAACGTGTCCTTGTGGACCTTCGAATTTCAGTAGGAGCTTGATCAGAAGTATCTTGATCATCATCAATAACTTCCTCTCTAGTAGGTGCAGGCACCTCAGGAACATTTTCTTGAGTTGTGCCATTTTCCAGTTCAAGAGGTAACACTTCATCAAGTTCTACTTTCCTCCCACTTACTTCTTTCGAGAGAAACTCTTTCTCTAGAAAGAATCCACTCTTGGCAACAAAGATCTTGCTTTCGGATCTAAGGTAGAAGGTATACCCAACAGTTTCTTTAGGGTATCCTATGAAGACGCATTTTTCCGACTTGGATTCGAGCTTTTCAGGTTGAAGTTTCTTGACATAAGCATCGCATCCCCAAACTTTCAGAAACGACAACTTAGGTTTCTTACCAAACCATAATTCAAACGGTGTCGTCTCAACGGATTTCGACGGAGCCCTATTTAAAGTGAATGCGGCAGTCTCTAAAGCATAGCCCCAAAAAGATAGCGGTAAATCGGTAAGAGACATCATAGATCGCACCATATCTAATAGAGTGCGATTACGACGTTCGGACACACCATTACGCTGAGGTGTTCCAGGCGGAGTGAGTTGTGAAACTATTCCACATTTTCTTAAGTGTGTGCCAAATTCGTGACTCAAGTATTCTCCTCCACGATCTGATCGTAGAAACTTGATTTTCCTGTTACATTGATTCTCAACCTCACTCTGAAATTCCTTGAACTTTTCAAAGGTTTCAGACTTGTGTTTCATTAGGTAGATATACCCATATCTACTCAAATCATCAGTGAGGGTGAGAACATAATGATAGCCACCGCGAGCCTCAACACTCATTGGACAGCACACATCAGTATGTATGATTTCCAATAAGTTGGTTGCTCGCTCCATTGTTCCTGAGAACAGAGTCTTGGTCATCTTACCCATGAGGCATGGTTCGCACGTGTCAAATGATTCGTAATCAAGAGACTCTAAAAGTCCATCTGCATGGAGCTTCTTCATGCGTTTGACACCTATGTGACCAAGGCGGCAGTGCCACAAGTATGTGGGACTATCATTATCAACTTTACATCTTTTGGTACTCACACTATGAATATGTGTAGCATTACGCTCGAGATTCATTAAGAATAAACCATTCACCATAGGAGCATGACCATAAAATATATCTCTCATATAAATAGAACAACCATTATTCTCGGATTTAAATGAGTAGCCATCTCGAATTAAACGAGATCCCGATACAATGTTCATGCTCAAAGCTGGCGCTAAATAACAATTATTGAGGTTTAAAACTAATCCCGTAGGTAAATGCAGAGGCAGCGTGCCGACGGCGATCACATCGACCTTGGAACCATTCCCGACGCGCATCGTCACCTCGTCCTTTGCCAGTCTCCGCTTATTCCGCAGCCCCTGTTTTGAGTTACTAATGTGAGCAACTGCACCGGTATCAAATACCCAGGAGCTACTACGGGTACTAGTAAGGTACACATCAATTACATGTATATCATATATACCTTTTGTTTTGCCGGCCTTCTTGTCCGCTAAGTATTTGGGGCAGTTCCGCTTCCAGTGACCACTTCCCTTACAATAAAAGCACTCGGTCTCGGGCTGGGGTCCATTCTTTGGCTTCTTCCCGGCAGCTTGCTTGCCGGGCGCGGCAACTCCCTTGCCGTCCTTCTTGAAGTTCTGTTTACCCTTGCCCTTCTTGAAATTAGTGGTTTTATTGACCATCAACACTTGATGTTCCTTCTTGACTTCTACCTCTGCTGATTTCAGCATTGCAAATACCTCAGGAATGGTCTTTTCCATTCCCTGCATATTGAAGTTCATCACAAAGCTCTTGTAGCTCGGTGGAAGCGACTGGAGGATTCTGTCAATGACCGCATCATCCAGGAGATTAACTCCCAGCTGAGTCAAGCGGTTATGTAACCCAGACATAGTGAGTATGTGCTCACTGACAGAACTGTTTTCCTCCATCTTACAGCTGAAGAATTTGTCGGAGACTTCATATCTCTCGACCCGGGCATGAGCTTGGAAAACCATTTTCAGCTCTTCGAACATCTCATATGCTCCATGTCTCTCAAAACGCTTTTGGAGCCCCGGCTCTAGGCTGTAAAGCATGCCGCACTGAACGAGGGAGTAGTCATCGGTACATGCCTGCCAAGCGTTCATAACGTCTTGTTCTGCAGGGAGAACAGGTGCGTCACCCAGCGGTGCTTGTAGGACATAATCTTTCTTGGCAGCTATGAGGATGATCCTCAGGTTCCGGACCCAGTCCGTATAGTTGCTGCCATCGTCTTTCAGCTTGGTTTTCTCTAGGAACGCGTTGAAGTTGAGGACTACATTGGCCATTTGATCTACAAGACATATTGTAAAGATTTTAGACTAAGTTCATGATAATTAAGTTCATCTAATCAAATTATTTAATGAACTCCCACTTAGATAGACATCCCTCTTCTAGTCATCTAAGTATAACATGATCCGAGTCAACTAGGCCGTGTCTGATCATCACGTGAGACGGACTAGTCAACGTCGGTGAACATCTTCATGTCGATCGTATCTTCTATACGACTCATGCTCGACCTTTCGGTCTTCTGTGTTCCGAGGACATGTCTATACACATGCTAGGCTCGTCAAGTCAACCTAAGTGTTTGCATGTGTAAATCTGTCTTACACCCGTTGTATGTGAACGTTTTGAATCAAACACCCGATCATCACGTGGTGCATTGAAACAACGAACTGTCGCAACGGTGCACAGTTAGGGGGAACACTTTCTTGAAATTATTATGAGGGATCATCTTATTTATTACCGTCGTTCTAAGTAAACAAGATGCAAAACATGATAAACATCAAATGCAATCAAATAATAATAGTGACATGATATGGCCAATATCACATAGCTCCTTTGATCTCCATCTTGGGGCTCCATGATCATCTTGTCACCAGCTTGACACCATGATCTCCATCATCATGATCCCCATCATCGTGTCTCCATGAAGTTGCTCGCCAACTATTACTTCTACTACTATGGCTAACGCGTTTAGCAATAAAGTAAAGTAATTTACATGGCGTTTCTCAATGACACGCAGGTCATACAAAAAATAAAGACAACTCCTATGGCTCCTGCCGGTTGTCATACTCATCGACATGCAAGTCGTGATTCCTATTACAATAGCATGAACATCTCATACATCACATATAGATCATTCATCATTCATCACAACTTTGGCCATATCATATCACAAAGCACTTGCTGCAAAAACAAGTTAGATGTCCTCTAATTGTTGTTGCATGTTTTACGTGGCTGAAGTAGGGCTCTAGCAAGAACGTTTTCTTACCTACGTGAAACCACAACGTGATTTGTCAACTTCTATTTACCCTTCATAAGGACCCTTTTCATCGAATCCGCTCCAACTAAAGTAGGAGAGACAGACACCCGCCAGCCACCTTATGCAACTAGTGCATGTTAGTCGGTGGAACCGGTCTCACGTAAGCGTACGTGTAAGGTTGGTCCGGGACGCTTCATCCCACAATACCGTTGAAGCAAGATAAGACTAGTAGCGGCAAGAAAGTTGACAACATCTACGCCCACAACAAATTGTGTTCTACTCGCACAAGAAGAACTACGCATAGACCTAGCTCATGATGCCACTATTGGGGAACGTTGCAGAAAACAAAAATTTTCCTACGGTTTCACCAAGATCCATCTATGAGTTCATCTAGCAACGAGTGATTAGATGCATCTACGTACCTTGTAGATCGCGAGCGGAAGCGTTCAAAGAACGGGGATGATGTAGTCGAACACGACGTGATCCAAATCACCGGAGATCCTAGCACCGAACGGACGGCACCTCCGCGTTCAACACACGTACAGAACAGCCACGTCTCCTCCTTCTTGATCCAGCAAGGGGAGAGGAGAGGTTGAGGGAGATGGCACCAGCAGCAGCACGACAGCGTGGTGTTGATGGAGCTGCAGTACTCCGGCAGGGCTTTGCCAAGCACTATGGAGGAGGAGGAGGTGTTGGAGAGGGAGAAGGAGGCAACCAAAGGCGTGGGATGAAAGCCCTCCTTCCCCCACTATATATAGGAGGGCCAAGGGGGGGGGGGGCTCCGGCCCTAGGAGATCCAATCTCCTAGGGGGGCGGCGGCCAAGGGGGGTTTCCCTCCCCCCCCCAAGGCACCTAGGAGGTGCCTTCCCCTCCTAGGACTCTTTCCCCTTGTAACCCTAGGCGCATGGGCCTATTTGGGGCTGGTGCCCTTGGCCCATGTAGGACAAGGCGCACTCCCTACAGCCCATGTGCCCCCCCCCGGGACAGGTGGCCCCACCCGGTGGACCCCCGGGACCCTTCCGGTGGTCCCGGTACAATACCGATAACCCCGAAACTTCTCCCGATGCCCGAAATGGGACTTCCCATATATAAATCTTCACCTCCGGACCATTCCGGAACTCCTCGTGACGCCCGGGATCTCATCCGGGACTCCGAACAACATTCGGGGTTACTGCATATACATATCCCTACAACCCTAGCGTCACCGAACCTTAAGTGTGTAGACCCTACGGGTTCGGGAGACATGTAGACATGACCGAGATCGCTCTCCGGTCAATAACCAACAGCGGGATCTGGATACCCATGTTGGCTCCCACATGCTCCTCGATGATCTCATTGGATGAACCATGATGTCGAGGATTCAAGCAACCCTGTATACAAATCCCTTTGTCAATCGGTATGTTACTTGCCCGAGATTCGATCGTCGGTATCCCAATACCTCGTTCAATCTCGTTACCGGCAAGTCACTTTACTCGTACCGTAATGCATGATCCCATGACCAGACACTTGGTCACTTTGAGCTCATTATGATGATGCATTACCGAGTGGGCCCAGTGATACCTCTCCGTCATACGGAGTGACAAATCCCAGTCTTGATCCATGTCAACCCAACAGACACTTTCGGAGATACCCGTAGTATACCTTTATAGTCACCCAGTTATGTTGTGACGTTTGGCACACCCAAAGCACTCCTACGGTATCCGGGAGTTACACGATCTCATGGTCTAAGGAAAAGATACTTTGACATCGGAAAACTCTAGCAAACGAACTATACGATCTTGTGCTATGTTTAGGATTGGGTCTTGTCCATCACATCATTCTCCTAATGATGTGATCTCGTTATCAATGACATCCAATGTCCGTAGTCAGGAAATCATGACTATCTGTTGATCAACGAGCTAGTCAACTAGAGGCTTACTAGGGACATGTTGGTGTCTATTATTCACACATGTATTACGATTTCCGGATAACACAATTATAGCATGAATAAAGACAATTATCATGAACAAGGAAATATAATAATAATGCTTTTATTATTGCCTCTAGGGCATATTTCCAACAGAACTTTGTTAGGACTTTGAAGCAAAGACTGGGCGGGTCGAGACGGGTCTCGACCCCATCAATTGTCCTGTCAAAGACTATGTTGCGATGATCGTGTTGCGGTTAGAATCACGCATGGACAACGTTGTTGCTTATCTTGCCCGACTGAAGGCGGCGATGACTCGGGTGGATGCTGAACTCTGGCCTCAGGTGAAACTCTCACAAGATCTCGAGTCTTTGATGGCTCGACTGAATTCGATACCCGACTGAGTGCAAGAATGGAAGAAATCATCCGCTCACTGCGGTGCTGACGTCGCCCTGTCATTGGTCCAGGTGCACTTCAAGGTTGTGAACACCAAAAAGCACACTTTCCGGTCCTTCATGAACACTTTCCTTGATGCCGCTACTCGCATTGCAGACATCATTGACCTTCACAGTTTCTGCGATCCAGCAAGTCCTTCTCCTGACGAGTGATCAAAACATTATGCCCACCTTTATTTGCCTCGGAATGCCGAGTGATTATTTAATCGTTAAAACTCTTTCAGGCTTGGTGCCTGAGTACTTCTTCCTGCTGCGGTCCTAAACTTTTGCAGGGTTTATGTGAACTTGAATTCCTTTAAATATCGTGGCTTTTGCTCTGGTTTTGAACTGCTTCTGACTGTCTTTTCAGTCCTGAGTGGACTTGATCTCCTCACCTTTTGCCAAATGAAAAGTACTACTTGTGATGGAGCTCAAACACGGTGTTCGGTCAACACCTCGTCGCCCTTGCAGATCCGGGTAGTACATTGGAATTGTCATGGAGCTCAAACGTGGTGTCCAGTCGACACCTTGTCGTCCCTACGGATATGGATGGAGCGTGCGTTGTATTTGTGGTGTAGCTCCGATGTGGTGTTCAATCGACACCTCATCGTCCTTGCGAATAGGGATGGAGCATACGTTGTATTTGGGGCGTAGCTCAGACGTGGTGTTCAATCGACACCACGTCGTCCTTGCGGATAGGGATGGAGCGTACGTTGTATTTGTGGCGTAGCTCAGAGGATATTTGTGACCTAGGCGAGTACGGGGTCGCAGCTAAGTCTCCAAGTGGGAGGATTGCTCTCCGCTCGGAATGAATGTTTTTAACTTAGGTGGTTACGGGGTCGCGGCTAAGCCTCCGAGTGGGAGGATTGCTCTCCACCCGGATTTTTTTAACTTAGGAGATTACGGGGTCGCAGCTAAGCCCCTGAGTGGGAGAATTGCTCTCCACTCGGAATGTTTCTAACTTCGGCGATTACGGGTCACAGCTAAGCCCCCGAGTGGGAGGATTGCTCTCCACTCGGAATGTTACTTAGGCGATTACGGGGTCGCGGTTAAGCC
>NC_041389.1:78807779-78854190 GCF_002162155.2 Triticum dicoccoides | reverse complement strand
TGGGAGGATTGCTCTCCACTCGAAATGTTTTTAACTTAGGAGATTACGGTGTCGCAGCTAAGCCCCCGAGTGGGAGGATTGCTCTTCACTCGAAATGTTTTTAACTTAGGCGATTACCGGGTCGCATCTAAGCTCCCGAGTGGGAGGATTGCTCTCTGTTCGGAATGTTTCTAACTTAGGCGATTACAGGGTCGCAGCTAAGCCCCCGGGAGGGAGGATTGCTCTCCACTCGGAATGTTTTTCAACTTAGGCGAATCAGGTTCGCGGCTAAGCCCCCGAGTGGGAGGATTGCTCTCCACTCGGAATATTTTTTAACTTAGGCGAATCAGGTTCGCGGCTAAGCCACCCACTGGGGGATTTGTACACAAGTGATTATGAGAAACCAATCATTAAGATAATGTAAAAATCTTGTCTTTGGAAAACAAACTGAAGTACTTTTATTAAAACTCGTCGAGTCGAGTATTTTTAGGTATAGAAAGGATGAAGCAGCTCTGCGTTCCATGCGCGTGGCTCGTCCATTTTCTTGGCTATGTTGTAAATGTGGTACGCTCCATTGTGGAGCACCTTGGTGATGATGAAGGGACCTTCCCAGGCCGGAGCGAGCTTGTGAGGTCGTTTCTGAACCACTCCGAGCACAAGGTCTCCTTCCTGAAATGCTCGACCTCTGACGTCGCGAGCGTGGAATCGACGCATATCTTGCTGATAGATGGTCGACCAAACCAAAGCCATCTCGCGCTCTTCCTCCAGGAGATCGACCGCGTCTTCGCATGGTTGCTCTGCTTCGGCTTCTGAGAATAGTTACACTCGGGGAGCATTGTGCAGCAAGTCACTTGGAAGCACAGCCTCAGCGCCATACACCAAGAAGAAGGGGGTTTGATCAGTCAACCGGTTGGGTGTTGTTCTCAGCCCCCATAGGACTGACGGCAATTCAGTCAGCCAAGCTCCAGCAGCATGCTTAAGATCACACATTAGTCGAGGCTTTAACCCTTGAAGGACCAAACCATTCGCCCTTTATGCCTGTCCATTCAACTTCGGGTGTGCGACAGACGCATAGTTGACCCGAGTGCCCTGGGAAGCGCAGAATGCCTTGAACTCATCAGAATCAAAGTTGGAGCCGTTATCTATGATGATGCTATGAGGAACTCCATATCTGAATATTAGCTCTCTGATGAAACTGACGGCAGTGCTTGCTCCAAGGTTTTTGATGGGCTTGGCTTCGATCCACTTGGTGAACTTGTCGACTGCCACGAGTAAATGGGTGAAACCACTCGCGCCGGTCTTGAAGGGTCCAACAATATCCAATCCCCAGACTGCAAACGGCCAGACGAGTGGAATAGTCTTCATGGCAGATGCAGGCATGTGAGACATGTTGGAGTAAAACTGGCAACCTGCGCACTTGTCGACTATATCTTTTGCCATCTCATTTGCTCGAGGCCAATAGAATCCCACTCGGTATGCTTTGGCCACGATGGTCCAAGAGGACGCATGGTGACCATAGGTCCCCGAGTGGATGTCATTTAGGATAATTCGGCCTTCTTCCGGGGTGATGCAGCATTGGGCCACTCCTGTGACACTTTCTCTGTAAAGCTACCCTTTCATCACGGTGAAGGCTTTCGATCAACGGACTATCTAGCGATCCTCATCTTCATCCTCTGGGAGTTCCTTTCTGAGAATGTACGCAATGTACGGTACTGTCCAATCGGGCGTGACCACCAAGACTTCCATGATCAGGTCGACCACGGCTGGAACCTCGATCTCGGTCGGGTTGGTTGAACTTATTGGTTGCGGGGGCTCTTCCTTGAAGGGATCCTCTTGTACTAACGGGGTATGGAGATGCTCCAAGAACACATTGCTTGGAATAGGCTTCCGAGTGGAACCTATCTTCGCCAGATCATCAACAACTTGATTCTTGATTCGTGGGATGTGGTGGAGCTCTAACCCCTCAAACATCTTTTCCAGCTTTCTCACTGCATTACAGTAACCTTTCATTGAGGGACTCTTGACGTCACATTCCTTCATTACTTGATTAACCACTAAGTCTAAGTCGCCATAAACCATCAAGCGCCGGACACTGAGGAAAATGGCCATACGCAACCCATACAATAGTGCCTCATACTCAGCTTCATTGTTCAAAGAATCAAAGTGAATCTGGAGGACATAACTGAGCTTGTCTCCTCGTGGGGACACTAAGACCACTCCTACACCAGAGCCATTTAACATCTTGGATCCATCAAAGAACATGGTCCAATGTTCTGACTGATTTGAATCGGCTGTTGCTGTTTTGTCCACTCTGCGAGGAAATCTGCAATTGCTTGAGACTTAATGGCCTTCTTTGCCTCAAACTTGATATCCAAAGGAAGAAGTTCAATCGCCCACTTTGCCACTCGACCAGTTGCATCTCTGTTATTCAGAATCTCTGACAATGGAGCGTCGCTGACGACTGAAATTGAGTGATCAGAGAAATAATGTGCAACCTTCTTCGTGGTCAGGTAAATCCCATAAACAAGCTTCTGATAGTGAGGATATCTCTACTTGGATGGGGTTAAGACTTCTGAAATGTATTACACGGGGCGCTGAACTTTGAAGGCCTTGCCTTCTTCTTCTCGCTCGACCGTGAGCACTGTGCTAACAACTTGTCCTGTGGCTGCGATGTAAAGCAGTAGAGGCTCCTTGCTAACCAGAGCAGCAAGCATCGGCTGGGTGGAAAGCAGGACTTTGAGCTCCTCAAACGCTACTTCAGCTTCATCATTCCACTCGAACTTGTCAGATTTCTTCATCAGTCTATAAAGAGGCAGTGCCTTTTCACCGAGGCGTGAGATGAATCGGCTCAAAGCAGCCAAACAACTAGTAAGCTTCTGAACATCATGCACACGCATTGGGCATTTCATTCAGAGGATTGTGCCAATCTTCTCTGGGTTTGCGTTGATTCCTCGTTCAAAAATGACAAAACCGATTAACTTTCCGCCTGGGACTCCAAATGTGCACTTCGATGGATTAAGCTTGATGTCATACCTTCTCAGGTTGGCAAAGGTTTCAGAAAGTTTGTCAGTAGGTCGGAACCTTTGCGTGACTTAACCACTATGTCATCCATGTATGCTTCCACATTCTGATTGATTTGAGTGAGCAGGAACTTCTGAATCATGCGCATGAATGTGGCACCAGCATTCTTGAGGCCGAAGGGTATAGTAACATAGCAAAAACACCCAAACGGGCTGATGAAAGCCGTTTATATCTCATCAGGTACATACAGTCGGATCTGATGATACCCGGAATAAGCGTCCAGGAAGGACAGTCGCTCGCATCCCGCAGTTGAGTCGACAATCTGGTCGATGCGGGGCAGAGGAAAATGATCTTTCGGGCAGGCCCGATTGATGTGATTGAAGTCAATACACATTCGAAGTGATTTGTCTTTCTTTGGAACCATAACAACAATGGCGAGCCACTCGGAGTGGTAAATCTCGCGGATGAACTCAGCTGCTAGGAGCCGTGCCACCTCCTCGCCAATGGCCTTTCTCTTCTCCGTGGCGGACTGACGGAGATGCTCCTTAACAGGTTTAACTTTTGGGTCGACTCGCAAACGGTGCTCAGCCAGTTCCCTGGGCACACCCCACATGTCAGATGGCTTCCATGCAAGGATGTCCCAGTTCTCATGGAGGAACTGGATGATCGCTTCTTTCTATTTGCCGTCGAGTGTTGTCGAGATATGGGTCGGAGCAGCATCAGGGTCGGTCGGATGAACGTGAACTGGCTTGGTCTCACCGGCCGATTGGAATGTAGACTCTGAGGCGGGCCTCTTAGGACGCAACAAATCACTCAGATCTGCGGTCTTCTAGTACTCTTGAAACTCCACTGCTACCATTTGCTCATTTGCTATCTTTACTCCATCTTGGAGACAATCTTCTGCTCTCTGACGGTTACCGAAAACCGTTATTACGCCTCTGGGACCAGGCATCTTCATCTTGAGATAAACATAGCACGGTCGAGCCATAAAGCTAGCATAAGTAGGTCTGCCTAGAAAGGCATGATATGCACTCTGGAAATCCACTACCTCAAACGTCAACTTCTCCTTGTGAAAATTCTTCGCATCACCGAAAACCACGTCGAGAGTGATCTGGCTGAGTGATTCGGCTTTCTTTCCTGGGATGATTCCATGGAACCGCATGTTGCTCTTGCTAAGTTTGGACATCGGAATGCCCATTCCTTTGAGGGCCTCAGCATACAGAATATTCAGGTCACTGCCACCATCCATCAGGACCTTAGTCAGTCGGGTGCCCCACACGACTGGGTCGACCACCAGCGCCTGCCGCCTAGGGGTAGCTACACGTGCCGGGTGGTTGGACTGGTCGAATGTAATTGGGACTTTTGACCACTTCAGATACCTTGGTGTTGCCAGAACAACCATGTTCACCTCTCTGTTAATGACCTTCAGTCAACTTTTGCTCTCAATATCTGCAAAAATCACCAAGGTGGCATTGACATTGGGGTAACCGTCATCATCATCCTTATCTTCTTCTTCCTTCTCAGGCTCTTTATCCTTATCACTGGGTCTACTTTCTCGAAAGCTCTCGATAAGGAGTCTACATTGTTGAGTGGTATGCTTGGGGAGAATCAGGTTCCCCTCCTCATCCTTCTTGGTGTGAATATGACACGGCAAATCCATTACATCATTTCCTTCCTGGTCCTTCACCTTCATGGGGGTCCAGGGCCCTTTAGGTTTCCCTTTGAACTTTCCTTGATTCAACACTATTGCCTCGGCAAGACCTGCTGCCTCAGCCTTTCGCTTCTGATTTCGACTGGAATTTCCTCCTCCGGTGTCCTGGGCGACTATTTTGTGCTTGCCACTCGTGAGTCGGTCTTCCTCTTTGCCTTTAGCGTATTTGGTGGCAATCTCCATCATCCGAGCCAAAGACATATCTCCAGTCCGACCAAACTTCAGATTGAGCTCTCTGTAGCGAACACCTCCTTGAAGGCATAGACTGCTTGGTGATCTGACACATTCTCCACTGTGTGGTGCAGAGTGATCCATCTCTGGATATAGTCCCTCAGGGTTTCATTCGGTTTCTGCATGCAATGCTGCAGCTCCGGTAGACCAGCAGGTCTCTTGCAAGTGCCCTCAAACGTTCCGGTGAACACTCGGGCTAACTCATCCCAACTCAAAATACTTTCAGGGGCCAACTGATTTAGCCAAGCTCTGGCAGAACCTTCAAGCATCATAGGAAGATGCTTCATGACCTCCTCATCGCTGCCGCCACCAATGTGCACAGCCACTCTGTCGGGGATATACCCCGCGGTATGACCTGGCCGGACTTGGCGGTTTACTTAAGACCCGGTTTACACTTGGCGATTCATTGGTGACCCGCCTTGACCAGACGGTTTACAAGCAACCTACCTTAACATTATGACTCACTAGTAACCCGGCGGGCGGGATAGACGGATGACAAGAGCCCAAGGCTGATAACCCACAAGTGTAGGGTATCACAACAGCTTTCGAGGGTAAAGTATTCAACCCAAATTTATTGATTCGACATAAGGTGAGCCAAAGAATATTCTTGAGTATTAGTAGTTGAGTTTTCAATTCAACCACACCTGGATAACTTAGTATCTGCAGCAAAGTATTTAGTAGCAAAGTAGTATGATAATAAAGGTAACGGTAGCAAAAGTAATGTTTTTGGGTTTTGTAGTGATTGTAACAGTAGCAACGAAAAAGTAAATAAGCGAAGAACAATATGTGAAAAGCTCGTAGGCAATGGATCAGTGATGGATAATTATGTCGGATGCGATTCCTCATGTAATAGTTATAACATAGGGTGACACAGAACTAGCTCCAGTTCATCAATGTAATGTAGGCATGTATTTCGTAAATAGTCATACGTTCTTATGGAAAAGAACTTGCATGACATCTTTTGTCCTACCCTCCCGTGGCAGTGGGGTCCTAGCGGAAACTAAGGGATATTAAGGCCTCCTTTTAATAGAGAACCGGAACAAAGCATTAGTACATAGTGAATACATGAACTCCTCAAACTATGGTCATCACCGAGAAGTATCCCGATTATTGTCACTTCGGGGTTGTCGGATCATAACACATAATAGGTGACTATAGACTTGCAAGATAGGATAAAGAACACACATATATTCATGAAAACATAATAGGTTCAGACCTGAAATCATGGCACTCGGGCCCTAGTGACAAGCATTAAGCATAGCATAGTCATAGCAGCATCAATCTCAGAACATAGTGGATACTAGGGATCAAACCCTAACAAAACTAACTTGATTACATGGTAAATCTCATCCAACCCATCACCGTCCAGCAAGCCTATGATGGAATTACTCACGCACGGCGGTGAGCATCATGAAATTGGTGATGGAGGATGGTTGATGATGACGACGGCGAAGAATCCCCCTCTCCGGAGCCCCGAACGGACTCCAGATCAGCCCTCCCAAGAGAGATTAGGGCTTGGCGGTGGCTCCGTGTCGTAAAACGCGATGAAACTTTCTCTCTGATTTTTTTTCTCCCCGAACGTGAATATATGGAGTTGGAGTTGAGGTAGATGGAGGTCCAGGGGGCCCACAAGACAGGGGGGGCGTGCCCAGAGGGAGGGGGCGCGCCCCCACCCTCGTGGACAGGGTGTGGGCCCCCTTGTCATGATTCTTTCGCCAGTATTTTTTATATTTTCCAAAAAGTGCCTCCGTGGATTTTCAGGACATTCCGAGAACTTTTCTTTTCTACACATAAAATAACATCATGGCAGTTCTGCTGAAAACAGCGTCAGTCGGGGTTAATCTCATTCAAATCAGGCAAGTTAGAGTCCAAAACAAGGGCAAAAGTGTTTGGAAAAGTAGATACATTGGAGACGTACCAACTCCCCCAAGCTTAAACCTTTGCTTGTCCTCAAGCAATTCAGTTGATAAACTGAAAGTGATAAAGAAAAACTTTTACAAACTCTGTTCGCTCTTGTTGTTGTAAACATGCAAAGCCATCATTCAGGTTTCAGCAAATATTATGGACTAACCATACTCACAATAACACTTAGGTCTCACAATTACTCATATCAATAGCATAATCAGCTAGCGAGCCATAATAATAAAACTCGGATGACAACACTTTCTCAAAACAATCATAACATGATATAACAAAATGGTATCTCGCTAGCCCTTTCCGAGACCGCAAAACATAAATGCAGAGCACCTTTAAAGATCAAGGACTGACTAAACATTGTAATTCATGGTAAAAGAGATCCAGTCAAGTCATACCCAATATAAACCAGTAGTAATGAATGCAAATGACAGTGTGCTCTCCAGCGGGTGCTTTTTTAATAAGAAGGGTGATGACTCAACATAAAAGTAAATAGGTAGGCCCTTCATAGAGGGAAGCAGGGATTTGTAGAGGTGACAGAGCTCGATTTTAAAATAGAGATTGAACAACATTTTGAGCGGCATACTTTTGCTGTCAACGCAACAACTATGAGATGGATGTATCTTCCATACTACATGCATTATAGGCAGATCCCAAACAGAATGGTAAAGGTTTATACTCCCCCAACCACCAACAAGCATCAATCCATGGCTTGCTCGAAACAACGAGTGCCTCCAACTAACAACAGCCATGGGGGAGTTTTGTTTCATTATTTTGATTTGCTTTGATCTTTTTCGATCATGGGACTGGGCATCCTGGTTACCGGCCCTTTCTCGTGAATGAGGAGCGGAGTCCACTCCTCTTGAGAATAATCCACCTAGCATGGAAGATATAGGCAGCCCTAATTGAAACATGAGCTGCTCGAGCATACAAAACAGAATTTCATTTGAAGGTTTGGAGTTTGGCACATACAAATTTACTTGGAACGACAGGTAAATACCGCATATAGGAAGGTATAGTGGACTCATATGGAATAACTTTGGGGTTTATGGAGTTTGGATGCACAAGCAGTATTCCCGCTTAGTACAAGTGAAGGCTAGCAAAAGACTGGGAAGCGACCAACTGAGAGAGTGATAACAGCCATAAACATGCATTAAAATTAATTTACACCAAGTACAAGCATGAGTAGGATATAATCTACCATGAACATAAATATCATGAAGGCTATGTTGATTTGTTTCAACTACATGCGTGAACATGTGCCAAGTCGAGTCACTCAATTTATTCAAAGGAGGATTCTATCCCATCATATCACATCATAATCATTCTAATAGCATGTTGGCACGCAAGGTAAACCATTATAACTCATAGCTAATCAAGCATGGCACAAACAACTATAATCTCTAAATGTCATTGCAAATATGTTTACCTCATAATAAGCTGAATCAGAAACGATGAACTCATCATATTTACAAAAACAAGAGAGGTCGAGTTCATACCAGCTTTTCTCATCTCAATAAGTCCATCATATATCGTCATTATTGCCTTTGACTTGCACGACCGAATGATGTGTATAATAATAATAGTGCACATGCATTGGACTAAGCTGGAATTGCAAGCATTCAACTCAAAAGAGAAGACAAGTAATATGGGCTCTAAGTTAAATAAACAATCATGCATATGAGGGCCACTAAGCATTTTCAATATGGTCTTCTTGACCCCCAAAGGAAAGAAAATAAAATAAAACTATTTACACGGGAAAGCTCCCAACAAGTAAGAAGAAGAACAAGAAATCTTTTTGGGTTTTCATTTTAATTTCTACTACATGCAAAGAAATTAAACTAACTATTTTTTTGTTTTTCTTAAGGTTTATTAAACACACAAGAAGAAAACTAGAAAATGAAATTTAAACTAACATGGATAATACAATGAAAGAGTGTGAGCACCGGCGACTAGTGTTTGAACATGAATGTAAAGTCGGTGAGAAATACGTACTCCCCCAAGTTTAGGCTTTTGGCCTAAGTTGGTCTAATACCAAGGACCGCCTGGCTGATATCCGTAGTTGTAGCTGGGGTCATACTGAGAAGCAGCGGCAACCGCCTCCTGAGCTGCGGCATGTTGGCGAGCTGCCTCCGCTCTCCCCTCGTGTTCAGCTGCTTCCTCCCTAGTAACAACATATCTTCCTTTTGCCTGATAATCAAAAAGGAGAGGATCAGGAAGAGTAACATGGACGACGTTGTGTCTGCTATAGATTAGTCGGTAATGGAGGAATTGTTCATTCCTCTTTAGAAATTGATGATTGACCATAGCTTCATAATCCAAATAAACAGGAGGTATCATCATATCTCCCTCTCGTGGGGCTATACCAAGAAAATTAGCCACACGGGTTGCATAAATTCCTCCAAATAAATCTCCCTTTCTACTATATTCTTCAACCTACGTGCAACTATTGCCATCAAGTTATAACCTTTATAATCTAACACAGCACTCTTGAGGACACAGAGATCAAGGACACACATATGACATGCTTCGTCTTTACCGTTAATGCATCTACCAATGAAGAGAGCAAAATAATGTATATCAGGAAAATGAATGCTCCCTATGGTAGCTTGTGCTATGTCCCTAGATTCTCCCATAGTAATACTAGCAAGGAAATCTCTAAATTCAGATTTGTGAGGGTCATTAATATTACCGCACTGCGGAAGTTTGTAAGCAGTTGTAAAATCCTCTAAGTCCATGGTGTAAGATGTATCATAAATATCAAATAGGACACTAGGAGAATTACGCGTACAGTTATATTTGAACCTTCACACAAAGGAATCAGTCAATTGATAGTACTGAGGACACTTATCTTGTAAGAAGTCCTCCAGCTCAGCAGTACGCACAAACGCGTCAAATTCCTCCTTAAAGCCTGCTTCGACCATCAAATCATCGGATGGCCACTCACAAGCTCCTACATCCACGTCCCTCGGCAATTCAACATCTTGCTCACGTATAGCAATTCTGGGCCCCTTCTTCACCGAGGAACCACCTTGGTACATTCTCCTAGACATAATTCTTTTCTGAAAAATTTCTGAAATTTTAGTAACTTCAAAATAAAAGTGAATAAAACTAAACAAGATTGGTAGCAACTACTCCTACAAGTGCCTAGAGCCTATATCATGCATTAGAATTGCTTGGGACCTCATAAATTTAACATGCAAGCTCAAGAACATGGTCACCTATGCAGCAATTTTTTTGCAATGAATAAAGCACTAGAACAAAAACTAATTGGACCAATGGAGGAGTCACATACCAAGCAACAATCTCCCAAAGCAGTTTTATAAATGGAGCTTTGAGCAAGGAGATCAAAAATTGCAGCAAAACGAGCTAGAACTCATGCTTGAGCTGGATGGGGATTTTTTGGGTAGAATATGAAGTGTGTGGGTGCTGGCATAAGTGAAGGGGGCCACCAGGGGCCCACGAGACAGGGGGGCGTGCCTAGGGTAGGTGGGCGCGCCCTCCACTCTTGTGGCCTGGTGCTTGCCCCTCCTGCAGTGATTTCAGTGCCTAAAATCCTCAAATGTTCCATAAAAATCATACTAAATTTGCAGGGCATTTGGAGCACTTTTATTTTCGGGATATTTTTTATTACATGGATAATTCAGAAAATAGTCAGGTAATACTATTTTTGCTTTATTTATTCTAAATAACAGAAAGTAAAAAAAGGGTACAGAAGGTTGTGCCTTCTAGTTTCATCCATCTCATGATCATCAAAATGAATCCACTAACAAGGTTGATCAAGTCTTGTTAACAAACTCATTCCGAATAACATGGAACCGGAGAAAATTCGAATAACACTAAGTTACCTCAACGGGGATATGAAAATCCCCAACAATAAGAATATCATTCTTTTTCTTGACAGTAGGGAGAGGAAATTCAAAACCTCCAATAATGATAGTTGGAACTTTTCCAATAGAATTGATGCTATGAATTTGAGATTGTTTCCTCGGAAAGTGTACTGCATGCTCATTACCATTAACATGGAAAGTGACGTTGCCTTTGTTGCAATCAATAACAGCCCCTGCAGTATTCAAAAAAGGTCTACCAAGGATAATCGACATACTATCGTCCTCGGGAATATCAAGAATAACAAAGTCCATTAAGATAGTGACATTTGCAACCACAACAGGCACATCCTCACAAATACCGACAGGTATAGCAGTTGATTTATCAGCCATTTGCAAAGATATTTCAGTAGGTGTCAACTTATTCAATTCAAGTCTACGATATAAAGAGAGAGGCATAACACTAACACCGGCTCCAAGATCGCATAAAGGAGTTCTAACATAATTTCTTTTAATGGAGCATGGTGTAGTTGGTACCCCCGGATCTCCAAATTTCTTTGGTATTCCACCCTAAAAAGTGTAATTACCAAGCATGGTGGAAATTTCAGCTTCTGGTATCTTTCTTTTGTTTGTGATGATATCCTTCATATACTTAGCATAAGGATTTACTTTAAGCATATCAGTTAATTAAGCGCATACGTAAGAAAATAGGTCTAATCATCTCAGCAAAGCACTCAAAATCCTCCTCATCCTTTGTCTTGGATGGTTTAGGAGGAAATGGCATCGGTTTCTAATCCCATGGTTCTCTTTCTCTACCATGCTTCCTAGCAACAAAATCTCTCTTATCATAATGTTGATTCTTTGATTGTGGGTAATCAAGATCAGCAGCAGGTTCAATCTCTACATCATTGTTTTTTCTAGGTTGAGCATCAACATGAACATTATCATTAACATTATCAGTAGGTTCATGTTCATCACCTGATTGTGTTTCAGCATCGGAAATAGAAATATCATTGGGATTCTCAGGTGTGTCTACAGTAGGTTCACTAGAAGCATGCAAAGTCCTATCATTTTTCTTTTCTCCTTTTTAGAAGAACTAGGTGCCTCGAAATTGTTTCTCTGAGAATCTTGCTCGATTCTCTTAGGGTGGCCTTCAGGATACAAAGGTTCCTGAGTCATTCTACCAGTTCTAGTCGCCACTCTAACAGCAAAGTCATTTTTATTATTTAATTCATGAAGCAAATCATTTTGAGCTTTAAGTACTTGCTCAGCTTGAGTAGCAACCATAGAAGCATATTTGCTAAGGAGTTTAAGTTCACCTTTAACTCTAGCCATATTATCGCTCACGCGTCCTATCTCGAAAGCATTATTCTTTAACTCTCTATACCAACATAAGCATTAAAACTTTCTTGTCTAGCCATAAAATCATCAAATTCATCTAAGCATTGGCTATGAAATTTAGTAGAGGGGATTTCAACTTTATCATATCTATAAAGAGAATTTACCTTTACTACCTGTGTCGGGTTATCAAGACAATGTGGTTCTTCAACAGGCGGTACATTAAGACCATGTATTTCTTTAATAGGTGGTAAATTCTTAACATCTTCAGCTTTAATACCTTTTTCTTTCATTGATTTCTTTGCCTCTTGCATATCTCCAGGACTGAGAAATAAAACACCTCTCTTCTTCGGAGTGGGTTTAGGAATAGGCTCAAGAGTTGGCTCAATTGGTTCAGGAATTGCCTCCGGAATTGGTCCAGGAAGAGTCCAATTATTTGCATTAGTCAACATATTATTCAATAGTATTTCAGCTTTGTCGACTGTTCTTTCCCTGAAAACACAACCAGCACAACTATCCAAGTAGTCCTTGGAAGCATCGGTTAGTCCATTATAAAAGATATCAAGCATTTTATTTTTCTTGAGAGGATGATCAGGCAAAGTATTAAGTAACAGGAGAAGCCTCCCCCAAGCTTGTGGGAGACTCTCTTCTTTGATTTGCACAAAATTATATATTTCCTGTAAGGCAGCTTGTTTCTTATGAGCAGGGAAATATTTAGCAGAAGTAATAAATCATATCCTGGGGACTACGCACACAACCAGGAGCAAGAGAATTATACCAAGTCTAGCATCACCCTTTAATGAGAACGGAAATATCTTAAGGATATAAAAATAGCGAGATTTATCATCATGAGTAAACAGGGTGGCTATATCATTCAACTTGGTAAGATGTGCCACAACACTTTTAGATACAAGGCCATAAAAAGGATCGGATTCAACCAAAGTAATAATCTCAGGATCAACAGAGAATTCATAATCCTTATCAGTAACACACATAGGTGAAGTAGCAAAAGCAGGGTCAGGTTTCATTCTAGCATTAAGAGACTGCTGCTTCCATTTAGCTAATAAATTTTTAAGATCATACCTATCATTGCAAGCAAAGATAGCTCTAGCAGCTTCTTCATTCATAACGTAACCCACAGGAACAACAGGCAATTCATAATCATTGGGAGAATTTTCATCATCACTATCATCAATAATAGCATCTTCAATAATTTCATTCCCCCTAACTCTAGCAAGTTGTTCATCAAGAAATTCACCTAATGGCAGAGTAGTATCACACACAGAAGTAGTTTCATCATATGTATCATGCATAGCAGAAGTGGCATCATCAATAACATGCGACATATCAGAATTCATAGCAGTAGCAGGTTTAGGTGTCGCAAGCTTACTCAAAATAGAAGGAGAATCTAGTGTAGAGCTAGATGGCAGTTCCTTACCTCCCCTCGTAGTAGAGGGATAGATCGTAGTTTTCGCGTCTTTCAAGTTCTTTATAGTGATCAACAGCTATAAATCCCAAGTGACTCAGAAAATAGAGCTATGCTCCCCGACAACGGCGCCAGAAATTAGTCTTGATAACCCACAAGTGTAGGGGATCGTAACAGCTTTCGAGGGTAAAGTATTCAACCCAAATTTATTGATTCGACACAAGGGGAGCCAAAGAATATTCTTGAGTATTAGCAGTTGAGTTGTCAATTCAACCACACCTGGATAACTTAGTATCTGCAGCAAAGTATTTAGTAGCAAAGTAGTATGATAATAAAGGTAACGGTAGCAAAAGTAATGTTTTTGGGTTTTGTATTGAATGTAACAGTAGCAACGGAAAAGTAAATAAGCGAAGAACAATATGTGAAAAGCTCGTAGGCAATGGATCAGTGATGGATAATTATGTCGGATGCGGTTCCTTATGTAATAGTTATAACATAGGGTGACACAGAACTAGCTCCAGTTCATCAATGTAATGTAGGCATGTATTCTGTAAATAGTCATACGTGCTTACGGAAAAGAACTTGCATGACATCTTTTGTCCTACCTCCCGTGGCAGCGGGGTCCTAGCGGAAACTAAGGGATATTAAGGCCTCCTTTTAATAGAGAACCGGAACATAGCATTAGCACATAGTGAATACATGAACTCCTCAAACTATGGTCATCACCGAGAAGTATCCCGATTATTGTCACTTCGGGGTTGTCGGATCATAACACATAATAGGTGACTATAGACTTGTAAGATAGGATCAAGAACACACATGTATTCGTGAAAACATAATAGGTTCACATATGAAATCATGGCACTTGGTCCCTAGTGACAAGCATTAAGCATAGCAAAGTCATAGCAACATCAATCTCAGAACATAGTGGATACTAGGGATCAAACCCTAACAAAACTAACTTGATTAAATGGTAAATCTCATCCAACCCATCACCGTCCAGCAAGCCTACGATGGAATTACTCACGCACGGCGGTGAGAATCATGAAATTGGTGATGGAGGATGGTTGATGATCACGATGGCGACGAATCCCCCTCTCCAGAGCCCCGAACGGACTCCAGATCAGCCCTGCCGAGAGAGATTAAGGCTTGGCGGCGGCTCCGTGTCGTAAAACGCGATGAAACTTTCTCTCTGATTTTTTCTCCACGAACATGAATATATGGAGTTGGAGTTGAGGTCGGTGGAGGTCCAGGGGGCCCGCGAGACAGGGGGCGTGCCCTGGGGGAGGGGGCGCGCCCCCACCCTCGTGGACAGGGTGTGGCCCCCCTAGTCTTGATTCTTTCGCCAGTATTTTTTATATTTTCCATAAAGTGCCTCCGTGGATTTTCAGGACATTCCGAGAACTTTTCTTTTCTACACATAAAACAACATCATGGCAGTTCTGCTGAAAACAACGTCAGTCCGGGTTAGTTTCATTCAAATAATGCAAGTTAGAGTCCAAAACAAAGGCAAAAGTGTTTAGAAAAGTAGATACGTTGGAGACGTATCAAAGGCCCAGAAGGCCGGTTTATGTTTATGGCGGGCTGGTTTAAGAGGAAAGGCGTGAAGAATATTTACCTTACAAGGAGTTAAGACCCGGACTTGTATCCGATTTGTATTAGAAGGTAGACTAGTCCTAATCCTAATAGGACTCCACATGTAACCCGCCCCTATAACTTATATAAGGAGGGGCAGGGCTCCCCAAGAGGGACAAGAAATAAGAAACAATCTCTAGGGCTAGACATAAGTAGGAGAGCCGGTTTACGGTGACTCCATGAGGATCATAATGAGACCTGGCCATAAACAGCATGTAGGGTTATTACCGGATAATGTTTCCCGGGGCCCGAAGCTGTCTAAACCCTTGTCTTGTGTTGCGTCTCTCGATTCCGCCCAACCCCTCTCAAGCTACCACATAGATGCATTGGCCTCGCGACTAAGTCCACACACTAGGACATCTGCCGTGACAATTCCATGATAGTTGACGCCCACCGTGGGGCTTGCGCATAGTGGTGTTAGAGTTCTTGGAGGGATCTCTCTCAAGGATCGAGAAACTCACGATTGACCAGATGAAGAAAAGCCGGCACGGAACGATCGCATGAGCCGCCGGTCAACCATGGGAAAGCCGGCAAATTTGTTGTTTGGAAATCAGAATTATAGTTAACTTTGGAGCTGACAGATGCAAGATTCATCAAAGCCGGAAAGATTTTTAGGGTTTCCGTGCACCACCTCGCGCGTCGCTGGGTGACCCATCGAATCCGAAGGGCACATCGTTTTTTGTACAGTCGAGACCGAATAGGAGCTGTTGTATGAGGGGGCAGCCGTTGTCGATGCTACAGCTCATATCAAGTCCCGAGGAGATAGTACCAGGAGATATCATGTTTACATCAGGCCCAATAATTATGGTATTACCAAAACAAAAGTAACCGACCGGTCAAATCTCGAGCAGATGAGATTCGAACTCGCATAGCCGCGCGCACGCGTTCAGGGTTAGCTACGGTGCCACGTCAGCTTTTTCTGATCATGGGTTCGCTCCCTCTGATCGCAAGACCGCAACTGTACGTTCACAAGTTGCTACAGTCGGATCAAGTCCCAGGAAGATTTTCTCCTGCAGCCGTACAAGTACCTACGAATATGTGGTTGTGGCGGCACTGAGAACTGCGCTGGCCAGCCCCGTTCGGCGCACACACGTGCAGGTGCAATCCATCAGAACCAAAAGCTTGAAAAAGAAAAATCACCGTTGCCCCGATCAGCGGCGGCCGGGGATCTGCTATAGAAGTATCCATGATAGCCGGATTAACCGAGCATTAACCAGGTGCTACTAGCTCACGTGGAGGAGCAAATCCAAAGTCCACTACAAATAGTACTTCTCACGAGAGTACTACATGACCACCATTAGTACCACGTACATTGGAAAAATCATCAGGACGCGCACCAAGCATTATCCAGCATCAGTGTCCGTGTTTGTCTCAAAAAATACCAGGTGTTATTTTTCCAATGTATTTTATCACTACATGTTAATTCATCCAACAACAGTTACACTGGCCTGTAATATTTTTATGCAGGACGGCTATTAAAAGAAAAAGGGGTGGTATTATACCGCGGAGGCACGTTCGGCTGTGCCGCGCAGCTTCACGGACACGTGTATCACGGTCCGGTTTACATCAACGCGCCGGCCGACTTGCCCGTCCGCACCGCCTTACAGTGCCATGGATGACTTGCCCGTCCGCCCTTGCGGCCGGTTCACGCGTCCGCGCCGGCTTACAACACGGAGGACGACTTGCTCGTCCGCACCGGCTTACAAACGCCGGGCCGGTTCATATGTCCGCTCCCGTGGCCGACTCGGCCATGGTTTATTTCAGCTTCAATGCGGTGATCATCAACTCCGCGATGGATAACTTCCGGCCTAAACGAATCAGGTGCTATCCATCTAAAGTCTATTTTATTAGCATGTATTATTTTTGTCAAAGAACAATTACTCTGATCTGTGTATTTGTATATACAGGACAATCATTCACTACAAATGTGGTTCATACCGTGGGTATGGAGCACGGGCTGACAATATTCCGCCTGGCGATAGTCCGTAACATATTACCCGATGAATGGACGGGCACAAGCCGCCGCCCGTACGACCCGGTTTACATCAACACACCGGGTCGCACCTGTCTACATGAGCTATTTATTGAGTATGAGCAAGTCACAGCTTGGGTAGCCCGGTTTTCTTTCAACAAAATGGAGGAAAATTATCATATACTATCAACCGCCGTCTGCACTGGGTGGCCCAATGGGCAGGCGCACAAGTCGCCGCCACTACAGTTTGGTTAAAAATAGCCAGTTGCAAAGAACCATTGGCCGAGTTGATGACATGGCTCATACGGATCATTTATGAGAGAATTCCTTATTTGGCCCTTTCTTAAAATTTGCTTCCCTTTTTGGCCCCTTAAATTATTTTCTTCCCCTTTTGACACTTAAAATTCATTTTGTGCCCTAGCTATGTGACCCTTTCATCCATTTTTCCATCCAATGATGTTAACTGGCACATGAAATGACAATTTTTCCCTTGATGGTAGTATGTCAACAGAAAAGAGAAGAGAAGGGGCATGAACGAACAGAAAAAAAGGGAGGGGGGAGGGATCTGTGTTAGGAGTTTTTAAATTTTTTAGGGAAAAATCTGTGTTGTGAGTTAAAACACAAAATAACCTTTTGTGCGTGTGTGTATAGGTTTCTTGCTCTTCCATGTATCTGTGTTGGGGCAGAGGTTCCCCGTGCCCGACAAGCGGCCGGCCATATCCTCCTCCCGTGCGTGGGTGCGCCGAGGCCACTACCACCTCCCATGCACGGCGGCTCCGAGGCTGTCGACCGTTTTTGTACATCGTATTACAACTGTAGCTGGTATCCTCCAGAAACAATACGTACGTGCAAGCTAGCACACGCAAATAGCTTGATTGATTTTCAAGTAGCAGCAGGGTACGTGCAAGCTAGCAGGCTGGCAGCTTAATTGATTCTGGCCTAACTCTTGCCTAGACGTACGTACGCGACTAGCTTCTGCTCGAACGATCTGATCGTCTCTGGAAACGTAGCGACTTCTCTCATTGGAACGAACGCGAAACAAATAGATGGATCACAACAGGCTATTTGGTGCAACTCGCCGGCCGACGAGTACATCCGTGCACGGCTATAGTGCATGTACTGTTACTGTACATCAATTAAGCTGCCAACTTGGCTGCTTTGTTGAGGCTAGCTTGCAGGTACGTGCTCAGCTCCAACACATCGAGGTGATCAGATGCATGTGTTCATGTAAATAATTTGGTCACATACAACACTAGGGGCAAAATAGTCTTTTCGGGTTAAACTTAACACTGTTACAGGTCAAAATTGAAGGAAGTGTCACATAGGGAACAAAATAATGTTTGATTGTCAAAAAGGGAAAAATGCAAAAATTTGGGCCAAAAAAGGAAACAAATTTTAAGAATGGGCCAAATAAGGAATTCTCTCATCATTTATAACCCGCCGCAGTCACCTCAACCTTCTGTGGATTCACATCGTGCTATCAACACCAATGATATGCAACTTATGCCGGTTTATATCACGGTCCAATATGGAGAATCTCAAGCCAACTCCTCGAGTTACCTTGAGACTCAGGGGTTACAATGATATGACTCAGCAAATGTCCGTGGTTTTCAGTGAAGTCAAGAACCCCAGGACGTTGGAGGGAAACATAACCTGGTCCCGGAGGCTACTGCCTTATTGGCGAAAATTTAAAAGCCGTTAGAAGAATTTTCCGGTTCAAAATGAAGAATGCCGGTTTAAAATCCGGCTCAAGGGAAATTTGTTCCCCCACAAAGCTCTGAAGCTCTCAAATATCCGGTTTACAATTCGGTTCGAGGAAAATCCGTTCTCCCACAAAGCTCTGAAGCTCGCAAACCCGGTTTAAGAATTTCCGATTCAAAAAGAATTAATTTCTCGTATGTTCGAGTTTAAAGGCCGCAGAAAATTTCCGGCTAAAAATGAAGATCCCGGTTTAAAATCTGGTTCAAGGGAAAGATGTCTCCCACAAAGCTTTGAAGCTCTCAAAATCCGGTTTAACATCCGGTTCAAGAAGGAATATCTCTCGCAAAGTTCGAGTTCTCAGAAAAATCACTTGGGGGCTTGGTCGTATTCGAACCATAGCTACACCTCTTGATCGGTGTAAGGCCACTAGGACAATCACTTGGGGGATTTGTCATATTCGAACCATAGCTACACCTCTTGATCGGCGTAAGGCGAACAGGAAATCAATTACGGGTCAAAGAGAGTGTTGCAAAAAGCACCACCTCAAACATAGACACCCACTGAGCACAACTCAAAATATTACCTGGGGGCTCTTTGTGCACAGCAACAAAGAGTTCTAAAGGACCCTTGTAACAGGCTATCAAGCCAGCCTTGGAAGCCAGTTGTATTCACCTAAAACCCCGGGTTAACCTGCCTTCATCAAGTAAGTCACTCCGCCCAGGTAATCCTGGTATGACCCGCCGAACGTTTGCCAAGTCAATCTTATACAGACCCTGAACTTGTCAAAGTTAAAACGACGTTTAGTTAATCTGAGGCCCATCTTAAAAGGCTTTGTAAAATGATTTTACTCAGTGGCCTGGCAGCCCATGAAAAGCCTCGAATTTGGGCCTAGCAGCCCTTGAAAAGCCTCGACTACAAGTTTTCATTTGCTTTTATTTGTCAAAGTTTTTCTCCTTTGATAAGGTTTTGAGGTAAACCGGCGTCTATTGACCCGGCCTGACTATAAGTCATCAACTATAAACTGGTGTTTGTTAACTCGGTTTGGCTTTCAACTATAAGTTGTTAGTAAACAGTCAATTATAACCCGTGTTTGTTAACCCGGCCTGGCTTTGACTATAAGTTGCCAGGATGATCATCCGGTGTCTATTATAACCCGGTATGGCTTCATTATAAACCAGCAAAGCATGGTGGGAATTACCAGCAAAGCATGGTGGGAGTTATCAGTACTCCAGATTTGGGTTATTACCCTTACTACAAGAAAGTTGGTAAACCAACGATGTGATTCAATATCACAGGTATGATATATTTCATATTTTATTATCCTTGCAGCCTTGGTTATAAACCCGGGTTATATGTTGGGCATTATGAACCGTCCGGCGGTAAACCGCCAGGACACTTTAAACTTGTTGTATGCAGAAACAGGTTGAATAAAGCATAATTATAAATCACCTACTTTTATTAAACTGGCCTGGCTTTAAGACGATAAGTCGCCAGTATATGATGAGAAATTATCCGGTGTTTATTAACCCGGCCTGGCTTTGGACTATAAGTCGCCAGTATATATTTGGATTGCGCCATTGGAATCATGCGCTCATAAATCATTGGATTATATTATTCAAATCTTCAAATAGCCAACATGGCTGGATTTTATTATGGTTATCAGTAACCAGTATTATGATTAAGGTTTTCAAAGTCGCTTTAGCGCAATGGCTATCATATTATCAATGGATATGATTTATTCTATAATTGAAGCAATAGTCCCGAGTCGATGTAGGCTTACGACCCAGCACTTGGGGGCTATATTATTCAAATTGAGGTTACATCAAATATACAAGTCTCATGTCACTACAAGCATGCACCATGACACTTGGGGGCTAACGCAAAGTCATTTTTACTGGCCTTATTGAAGACCCGACTCATCATATTATAATGAGCCGGTCCTTGGGGGCTACCATTGCTGTTGAAATTTACATGATCATATTTATAAAGTCCCTGCTCATTATTGCATAATGACCCGGCCCTTGGGGGATACACTGGTTGAATTTTTTTGAGCATCAGGCAATTACAAGTCCCAGGTTGCTGCAAGCATGACAACCCGACACTTGGGGGCTGCATAATATGGAGTATTCAATTTTTACTAGTGACTGGATGAACAACATGGATTTCTTCAAAAGTGGCAGTATTTATATTGAAGCAAGTCTTATGCCATCACTTTGTTCTGCTCAAGACTTGGGGGCTACAGGTACTATATTATTATCGAAGAAATATTTTCAGTTTCTCTGTTTTGAGCAAACCAGATTGACCCGGTGTCACCAATCATTATGACCCTGTGTCTGCAACCCGGCATCATCAACAATCATGAACCGGCATTGGCAACAATCATGAACCAGCATTGGAAATAATAATGAACCAGCGTTGGCAACAATCATGACCCGGAATTATCAGTTTTTATAACCCGACAATGGTGGTAATCATAAACCGGCAAGTTCTACATCCTTAAGCCGGCTGAAGATCAAAGGAGGATTTCAAGATCAATATTTTTGTTAAGCATTGGGAGATGAATCAAATATTCTTCACAATATATTTCTGTGAGAAGCCAATATCAACAAGTTGATTATGAAGCTGGTCTATTGACCCGGATTTTCTATAAGAAGGAAAGGACAAGGACTTAAGGATGTTCAGGTGCCGGTTTACAAGAATTCTTAACCCGGAGCACAACCTGTTAAATTTGTTCTTGTGTTTATTTTGCAGAATAAGTTTACCATGGATAAATCCAAGCTAAACTGGGGGCTAATGTCGGGGATATACCCCGCGGTATGAACCGGCTGGAAATATGACCCGGCCGGACTTGGCGGTTTACTTGAGACACGGTTTACACTCGGCGATTCATTGGTGACCCACCCTGACCAGACGGTTTACAAGCAACCTACCTGAACATTATGACTCGCTGGTAACCCGGCGGGTGGGATAGACGGATGACAAGGCCCAAGGCCCAGAAGTCAAGTTTATGTTTATGGCGGGCTGGTTTAAGAGGAAAGGCGTGAAGAATATTTACCTTACATGGAGTTAAGACCCAGACTTGTATCCGGTTTGTATTAGAAGGTAGACTAGTCCTAATCCTAATAGGACTCCACATGTAACCCACCCCTATAACTTATATAAGGAGGGGCAGGACTCCCCAAGAGGGACAAGAAAGAAGAAACAATCTCTAGGGCTAGACATAACTAGGAGAGCCGGTTTACGGCGACTCCATGAGGATCATAATGAGACCTAGCCACAAACAACATGTAGGGTTATTACTGGATGATGTTTCCCAGGGCCTGAAGCTGTCTAAACCTTTGTCTTGTGTTGCATCTCTCGATTCTGCCCAACCCCTCTCAAGGTACCACATAGATGCGTTGGCCTCGCGACTAAGTCCTCACACTAGGACATCTGCCGTGACAATTCCACGACACACTCGGTAGTCTTCGAGCCAAGTATCGGGCTTCGACTCGCCTGTGAACTTACTAACGCCAGTCGCCAGTCTGAAGTTATGGGGAATCTTAGTGGCTCTGATGGCTCTTCCAAAACACTCTGGGCCGGAAACATGGACTCCGCCTCCACTGGGTCTGTCCCGATCCAACCCTTCTCTGTACGCTCTGTTTCGGTCGACCAAACCCTGCACAAGGACAGACCTTGCATCAATGCGGGCTCTCTGGGGTCGAATGGAACTCTGTGGTCGTTATCGTATGGATGCCAGTCGTCATTGCACCGGGGCGCGTACGACCCGTCCCTCGGAAGGGGCGAAGGCGCTCGACGAAAGTTGTCGTGGGCGTATTCACGATCATATTCTCCATGAGCTCTTCCCAGGTACCGATCCTGGCGATGATCACGACCTCCATGCTGCAAAGGGGACCTAGGACTATGAGCCGACTGAACGGTATCTGCTCTCACTGATCTGCTGTGGATTCTGTTCTGCGACTGGGACACAACGGAGTTCTGGTCTCCTGCTGCTCGAAGCAGCGTTTTGATCTGTTCCAAGCCTCTTCCAGCCTCTGACCGAGATGGCTGAATGGACTCTGCAATACATGCAGCGGCTGCCAAATTTTGAATCGGCGTACGGAATACCTGAGTTTCCAGTGGAAATAATTGTCATGGACGCCGACTGGACTCGGGAATCAGTCGACGGGCACGCTCGTCGAGAGAATGCTAGAGATTCTCCAGACGAGTGCGCTCAGCTAGAGTGGCCAGGCGCACCGCCTCCAAGGCCCGGGCCTCGGCGGTTTCCCCTATGATGGGGGTCTGGAGAGCCTTCATGTTGCGGCGATGCAGCTCCTCCCTCTGCTGCGAGCTGAGAGGTTGGGGATGGTACTCTTCGTGGTCGAGTGACGGGCCAGCGCTTCTGCCGCCGTCGCTGCTGCGAAGAAAGCCAGGCGGACCGCGATGTGAGTCGACCATGAGGACCTCCGTCGCGGGGTCACAACTCCCGCTCTCAGAGAAGGTATTTGCAAAATCAGTCGACAGGTCTATCGATTCGCGTGAAAACGCATCAGGCTCTATTGCCGCGACTTGGGGGTGAACTCCTGACGAGCCACCGTGTGTCTCACCCACCGCTGGAGCCGTGAACGCCCAGACCACTTGCGGCGGTGCCTAGCAGAGTGAGAAAATGACGCGATGATCGACTGGTACGGAGAAGATGGCTGCCTGAGTCGCAGGAACTCGCGCGAAAGTGCGCCGAGCCATGAACCGGGAGAGCCTCGACATCGAGAGGGGCCTCCAGGAGCCAGGCAGAGTCATCGGCGACAAAAGTGAGCGCGCCAAATCAGAACTCGCGGCCCATGACCAAACCGCCGCCAAAAACCATGTTGATGAAGATCGAAGGAAATGCAACCTTGCCGGAAGTCGCTAAGACGCTTTGCCCCACGGTGGGCGCCAACTGTCGTGGTACTAAGTCTGATAGTAAGTATTGGGGGTATGAATGAGGAGGCAAGATTTTACGCAAGTGTTTACGAGTTCAGGCACCTCTCAGAGGAGGTAAAAGCCCTACGTCTTGGTGCCCGGAGGCGGTCGACTGGATTATATAAGTGTGTGTGTTACAGGGGGTGCGAACCCTTGTGTCATAGGAGGGGGGTGGCTTATATAGAGTGCGCCGGGACCCCGGCCATCCCCCGTTACCAAGAGTTCAATGTACATAAAGACGGGGCGTTACTGATAACGCCAGCCATAAGTGCCTTTAATGACCTTGAAGACCATAGAGTGAATGCTTGACCGTTGCTGTTCTGAGTGACTCCTGGTCTTCGGTAGGTCAAATGGTTTCTTGTATGGTCGAGTGATTGACTGGCCGTGTGACTTCAGGAAGGAGGGGTACCCGAGTGGTTGATTGGTCGAGTGGATTGCACTCGATGCTTTTAGTGGGAACTCCCTGTTATCTCTTGAGCTTCTTTGCTTCTAGGGTAGTGACCTTGGGTAGGGCGTATAGGTTAGGCCTATGACCCTACCCCAGGTCTATATCATCATCAGCCGGCACACGACTTGGTGTTTCTTGATGTGTCTTGGGTGCTAGCCCTACCCCTCTATTTATATGTTGAGCCTTGGGGTCGAAACTTGGAGTAAAAGACTCCACAAAGTCGGTTTCACCCGAAAGGCAAGAGTCCTTCTCGGACTCCAGGGCCAGACACTAGAGTTCCCGGCGTCTGGACCCAGACGCCAGGGACCCTAGCGTCTGGCCCCTAGACTCCGCAAAACTTCCTTTTGTACTTTCGAAAAACCTTGTGGGCTTTCCCCTTTGTCCCAAACAAAGTGTTCTTGTACCCAAACATTTCGGGAAACATCCGCAACCCCTATAATACTATATCGTCAACGAACGTTAAGCGTGCGGACCCTACGGGTTCGAGAACTATGTAGAAATGACCGAGACACCTCTCTAGTCAATAACCAATAGCGGAGCCCGGATGCCCATATTGGCTCCTACATATTCTACGAAGATCTTTATTAATTGAACCGCATAACAACATTGTAGGATCGAAAGTATGTCTAGAGGGGGGTGATTAGACTACTTGACCAAATAAAAATCTAGCCTTTTCCCAATTTTAGTTCCTGGAAGATTTTAGCAACTTAGCACAAGTCAAGCAATCAACCAACACATGCAATTCTAAGAGTATAGCAGTGGAATGTAAAACAATTGCATATGAAGGTAAAGGGAGGAGTTTGAGGAGGCAAACGCAATGTTGACATAGAGATTTTTTATCCGTGGTTCTGATAGGTGGTGCTATCGTACATCCACATTGATGGAGACTTCAACCCACGAAGGGTAACGGTTGCACGAGTCCACGAAGGGCTCCACCCACGAAGGGTCCATGAAGAAGAAACCTTGTCTATCCCACCATGGTCGTCGCCCACGAAGGACTTGCCTCACTAGGGTAGATCTTCACGAAGTAGGCGATCTCCTTGCCCTTACAAACTCCTTGGTTCAACTCCACAATCTTGACGGAGGCTCCCAAGTGACACCTAGACAATCTAGGAGACACCACTCTCCAATAAGTAACAAATGGTGTGTTGATGATGAACTCCTTTCTCTTGTGCTTCAAATGATAGTCTCCCCAACAGTCAACTCTCTCTCACCGGATTTGGATTTGGTGGAAAGAAGATTTTAGTGGAAATCAACTTGGGGAAGGCTAGAGATCAAGATTTATGTGGTAGGAATGGAATATCTTGACCTCAACACAAGTGTAGGTGGTTCTCTCTTAGAAAATGTATGTTGGAAGTGTAGGCATGTTCTGATGGATCTCTCCACGAATGAAGAGTGGGTGGAGGGGTATATATAGCTTCGACACAAAATCTAACCGTTACACACAACTTACCAAACTTGGTGGGACCGAATCGTGAAACTCGGTCAGACCGATTTAGTTCATAATGTGACCGTTAGGCATTTCGGCGGGACCGACATGTCAACTCGGTAGGACCGATATGGTTAGGGTTAGGGCATAACGTAATCTCAGTGAGACCGATTACACAAACTCGGTGAGACCGATTTTGGTAATAGACACACAGAGAGTTGGTCAGGCAAACTCGGTGGGACCGATTCGCTCATCTCGGTTGGACCGAAACATTACGAAAGGGAAACAGTGAGTTTGCATTGCGATCTCGGTGGGACCGATCGCTCATCTTGGTTTGACCGAAAAGTTACGAAGGGAAATAGAGTGATTACAATCCCATATCTGTGAGACCGAGATCCCTATCGGTGAGACCGAAAAGACTAGGGTTTCTGGCAATGGCTATGTCAACTGAACTCGGTGGTGCCGGATAGAAAGTTTCGGTAAGGCCGAGTTTGACTTTTGGTTTGGGACATATGTGCATGTGAGAAAGTAGTTGAGGGTTTTTGGAGCATATCTCTAAGCACTTTGAGCAAGAAACTCATTAAGCAACACCTCAACCCCTCTTGATAGTATTGGCTTTTCCTATGGACTCAATGTGATCTTGGATCACTAAAATGAAAAATGTAGAGTCTTGTGCTTTGAGCTTGAGCCAATCCTTTTGTCCTTAGCATTTTGAGGGGTCCACGTTTCTCATCCATGCCATGCCAATCATCGAGCTTTCCTGAAATATATATATATTGAAATAACATTATCTCAATGAGCTATATGTTGTTAGGAATTACCAAAACCACCCGGGGATAGTTGCACTTTCAATCTCCCCCTTTTTGGTAATTGATGACAACATATAGATCAAAGCTTCGACAAATGATAATAAGATTGAAAAACATCGTCGCTTTGGGAAGTATGTGATAAGCAAGAGCTCCCCCTAAATTTGTGCATTGTTTAAAATTTTCTTTGGACTGCAAATGCACAATGTGTTAGGATCATGGGTTACTCTTTCATGTCACATACATCTTGGTGGAGCGCTCAAAATGATAATAATTGAACACATGCACTCATCACCAAGCAAAGTGAATGATCATATAAGGATATAAGAGATAATATCATCCAACAAGCATTAAAGGTAGCATATGATCAAACACATGATCATCCAAGTATCTCACAAAAGACATAATGTATCAAGCAAGCACACAATAAGGAAGTTCAACCACCAAAAACAAGAGAGATCAAAAGCAACACTCTCTCTCGAAGCCTATGATCTATACATTTTCTCCCCCTTTGGCAACGAGTTACCAAAAAGTTCAAAAAATGCATAGTGCTAAACGACTCTCAGGCTTGGTCTTCATAAGGTGGTGTAGAGATGACTCAAAGGACGAAAGCGTCTGTAGATGTAGCTGGAGTTGGTGGAGTGGCTGCTGGAGTTGGTGGAGTGGCTGCTGGAGCTGGTGGCACTGAAGCTGTGGCAGCTGGTGTAGATGTTGTAGCTCTAGTATCTGTGACTGGCACTGCAGCAGATCTCTGTCCTCTGGGCACTCTAGCAAAAGCATCTGTAGTTCACTTGCCCTTCTTCTCCTCCACTTCCTCCTGAAGTTGCTCAACTGTAGTTTGGATCTCAGTTAACTTGACATCAAGAGCATAGAATTTTTGCTCAATGATCCTCTCTAAACTCTCCTGGTTTTGAGTCAGGGTGCCAAGCCCTTCTCAATCCTCAAGGTAGAGGCAATCAGATAGCCAAGCTGATCTTGCTTGCTCTTCAGGAATACTTGAGATGCCTCTTCAGCAGTTGGCATCTTTGCAACTTTCTCTGCCCTTGCCTTCTCTCTCTTCTCATGTGCTTAAGCTGATGATGGTTCATTCTCATTCATAACAACAGTGTTATCCTCAAATTCCGGGTAGATGGGCAGGTGCTCCTTATCCAATAGATATTTGCATGTGCCCATCTTGGAGTTGATGAGCTCCTGAATTTGAGGGGCATGCCCACAAGATCTCTTCTGATCAGCTACTGTCTTTTGATTGTCTCCACAATCAGACTCATGACTTTAAACTTTTGAGGCACATCAAACAAATGTAGCAAAGTGATAGCATGTCCTCTGATCATCCTATGATCACCTGACTTGGGAAGCAATGTGTGCCTTAGGATCCAGTTGATGGTAGGCAAACCAGACAACAAGAAATGGACAGATCCAAACTTATGAGTCTCTAAAGCATCATCTGGGATTTCTTTGTACATTTGTGCCATAGTGTTATGGTCTTTCTTCTTTTCAGCATAAACATCCAAATCATCTTCAGTTTCTTCTGGAGCATGGATCAGCCGAGCCCATTCTTCCACAGATGATTGGTACCTAGTACCTTCTGACATCCAGATGATCTTCCCATCTGGGTAGAAGTGGGCAGTGGAGTAAAACTGCATGATCAGCTCATCATTCCACTTGGTGAGCTTCTAGGCAACAAATGCATGAACACCACATGCTTTGAAGCTGTCATATACTCCTGGATAGTGATCTTCATTCTCCTTGATGTACTCCCAGTTGACCCATCTCATGTCACAGACAATAGGCTTCTTGTCAAGCAAAACTATCTCATAAAAGTCTTGATGTTCCTTAGTGTGAAACCCGTAGTCAACAACAGTTCTCCTCCTGACAGCATATGGGTCAGACTGTCTCCATAGTCTTAGTCCTGAATCCTTCCTGATTTTCATGTTCTCTGCAATAGGATGTGCATCATTGTGGTCACGGAGCTTGGGTTTCAACTTTCTCAAAACAAGAGAATCATCTTCTTCTGCAGCTTCAGGCACCAGGGCCTTGTTTTTCTCCTCAGCAGGTATACTTCTGGTGTTCCTCTTGGGTTTAGGCTTTGGAGACGGAGCAGCAGCCTTGGGAGAAGCTTTGGGCTTAGATGGAGCAGCCCCTGATCTAATTGCATCTCCCATGAGCTTCTGAGCCTTAGGAGCTGGAGCAGCATCCTCTTCCTCTTCATCTTCTTCATAAGAATCTCTCCTCATGGAGGGCTTGCCAAGAACTTGGGCAGTAGTTGTTCTTGCCCTCTTCTTTTTCTTATCATCACCAACAGCTTCTCCTTGAGATTCAATGGTGAACTTCATAGTTTCACCTGTGGCAACCTTCCTAGGTTTGGATGTAGGCACTCTCCTGGCAGGTGCCTTCTTGTTCATGCCTGGCTTTGTGGTAGCAGCACTGCCATAATCCTTCATCACTTTATTCTTGGAGGTGGCCTCATCCTCAACAGCAACATAAGCCTCATCTTCTGAATCTGATTTTTTTTCTTCTTCCTAGTCCTGGCGGCTGCCTTTGGCAAGTTGCTGGGTGTGCTCCTGCTGCCCTCATCATAGCTGCTTAAGGGACTAGTGCCCTCACTCAATTGAGCTTGCTCCTCTGACTTGTTCTGACCATCACTTTGATCAGACATCTCAACAAACTCACTGACAGCAGACCCTGTGAATAGGTTTAGATGAGGTAGAGTAGATGAGCATCAAAAGTACAGAGGTTTTGCAAAACAATTGAGTCAAAAACTTAGTTTTAGTTTTCCACAGAAAGCATTTCGGAGCTACCGATTTGTAAACTCGGTGATACCGAAGCAGCTTTTGCAACCTAAACTAGTGAACTCAATCAGACCGAGTCACAGTTCGGTGGCACCGAGACTGCTAGGGTTTCACAGAGAATCGAACTCGGTCACACCGATTTGCAATTCTCGGTCAGATTGAAAATCGCACGTACAATGCCTAAGCCAAATCGGTGAGACCGATTTCAACAACTCGGTCGGTCTGAGATGAGTTCGGCGGAAACCTAACCCTAAATTTTCAAATCAAATCTAATCTACAGGAAGTTTTCACTAGATAGGATGATTTCATACGTGGCAAGAATCATGGCAAAGCAATGTGCTAGGAATCGGAGTTAAAGAATAGCACAAAGTATCAAGTTCATACCCTAACTCGGCGGTGAACTTGCTACGGCGGCAACGGCGGGGCAGAATGCCGTTGACGGCGGCGGAGACCAGCGGTGGGAGGTCGCTGGCGGCGAGAAGACGATCCGGAGACCCGAAGAGGCAGAGCAGGTTACGCGCGGGCGAAGAGTTTCGGAAAAGTTTCCAAAATTTGACCCGTCAGTATATATGGCCTGACCCTGTCGGTGTGACCGAGTGCAACAACTCGGTGGCACCAAGATACAAAACTGCAAGCAGTTATTGCAACTTGGTGTGACCGAAAGGTTCTAATCGGTTGCACCGAGATTGAAAACCTAGATCAACTTGGTGATCTCGGTATGACCGAAAAGGATGAATCGGTCAAACCGAAATGCACAAAGAGGTTTTGGAAGTTTAGGTCTATGGAGAATCGGGGAGTCCGAGTGCTCCTCACACAAAGTGGTTCGAATCTGACTTGATCAAACTTTGTGATGTAGCATGAATAGAGTTTGAGACAAGAAAAGTATATATGGCTAGAGAAGGTTCTTAGGCATTCTTGTCCATCCATTTGGCAAAAGAAAAGAAACCAAACAATCAAAACAACAAGTGGATGTCCTTGAATGAGTAAAATATGCAATCAACATGCTCACACAATAAAACGGCAAATGAAATATGTGGCAAAGCATGCACAACCAATCTAGCATCTATCAAGCAATTGGCGATACTAGGTCATCTATATATGAGTATATTGACTTAGGAGTCAAATGAGAACATTTGATCATAGGTCATACTCATCGTTTAAGCACAAGTGGGGTTACCACTCTTACATAAAGCATTGTTGTGTTCACACCATTAGAGTTGCTTTAGCTCAATTCTTAGAGTAAAGCTCCCCCTAGATGTGAGATCCCCCCTAAGAGCGATGAACTAACCTTGGGCTTTGTCGATGATGACTTCATGTAGGTGTTGAAGATGTGGATGCTCAATGTTGATGTAGATCTTTCGGAGCAATCCATTGGAGAGAGTTGCACTTTCAATACCTACATGGGTTAGTCCCACAAGGAACAAACAATGATATCCATAGACATAGAGTGATGCACACATAAGATGATGTCGATGAAAGCATTAGGTTACCTTGTCCCTTGTCTTACCAACAAGAGGGTTTGTGACTCCTTGAACTAGTGCAAGATGTGGAAGTTGATTGCACTTGTCCTTGCCAAAATGATATGAGTGAAGTATGTTGGCGGAGTCACCCTCAAGAACTCTCTAGTTCTTATTCTTTGGGATCCACATCATCTTGATGGGAATCCTTGGAGTTTTAGTTATACTTGATGAAGTAGAACTTGATGTAGTCTTGGGAACCCACTTGACCAAGGCCTTAGGAGCTTCTTCAAATGCATCAATCTCCTCTTGAAGCTTGTCCTTGCCTTTTTGCTTGTGGTCTTGTGGTGGAAGATCATCTTGAGCTTGTGTTCCTTTGAAAGAAGTAGGATCGTACTTCTCTTGTTGAGGAACAAACTTCATCTTGGGGTATTGATCTTCTTCCCACTCAACTCCATTGGCATTGAACTTTCGTTCAAAACCAACACCTTGATTCTTCTGGTGCCTTCCTTGCTTGCGTACAATTTCCTCGAATTGCTTAAGCTATTTTCTTGTAAACACCTTTCTCTATAATTCCCTTCAATAAGCTATTTTCTTGCTCAAGTGTAACTTGGCTAAGAGAATCATTAGTGGAATCAAGAGAACTACTAGAAGCAACAACATTGGATTTAGCATGATTATTGTTACTACTAGAAGAAGAATCTTTCTTGTTCTTGTTACTAGACTTGACTTGTGGCATGTAAGTAGATAAGAGTAAACGCTTGGTAATATAAGAAGAACTTTTCTTGCGGAGATCATCATTGATTGCCTTTAAAAACTCATGCTCTTGCTCAAGGTTGAGCTTTTCAAAGCGTAAATTCTCATGAGTCTTTAAAAGTTCACGATGATCTTCCAAGATAGTTTCATGAGCTAACTTAAGAGTGTTTAGTTCTTTAGTTAGGCGCTCAATCTTCTCCTTATCATTGTCATTCATTTTATCTTGATTAGCATGATTAATTGACGTTTCATCATAGTATTCATCACTAGAGTTGTCAACAAGTAAATCATCATCACCTAACAAGTCATCTTCATCACTATTGAAAGCAACATACTCGGGGTGTGATACCTTTGGGCCTTTAGCCATGAAGCATCTTCCAATTCCTTCATTGTGTGAGTCAAATATGTCGTAGGAGTTGCTTGACACAAGTGCTAGACCGGCAACACCTTCATATTGAGTATATTCGGAGTCGGAGTGATAGCTTCTCTGGGAGTGATTGTCGGAGTCGAAGCCGGATACCCATTCACCAACATGAGCTTGATGTCTTCATTTTTTGTAGCTCCTTGATGACTTGTCCTTCCTTTCCGAATCGTTGCTTCTCCGGGATGTTCTTCGTTCATAACAATCATCTTTACTCCTTCTTTCTCTTGATGGTGATTCTTCTCTTCTACTCCTTCTTTTTGGAGAATCTTCTCTTCTTTTGTAGGGAGCCATACACTCATTGGAATAGTGTCCGGGTCTTCCACAATTGTAGCAATTGTGCACACGACTGGAAGATCTTTTGTCATTGTAGGACCTTGACTTGGAACTTCCTTCCTTGCTTCTACTCTTGTAGAACTTGTTGAAGTTCTTCACCATTAGGCTCAATTCTTCATTGAAGATTTAATTCTCACTTGATGATGTGGGAGCTTCACATGTGGCTTTGTAAGCACCGGTTGACTTGTTGTGGAGCTCTTCCTTATCTTTGAGTGACATCTCATGAGCAACAATTCTTCCAATGACTTCTGTTGGCTTGAGATCTTTGTAAATGGGCATCATTTGGATCAATATGCACACAGTATCATATTTTCCATCCAAGGCTCTTAGGATATTCTTGATGATGAATTTGTCGGTCATATCCTCACTTCCTAAGCCAGCAATCTCATTTGTGATGAGAGCAAGCCTAGAGTACATTTCAGCGACGCCTTCATCATCCTTCATTTTGAACTTGTCAAGTTGACTTTGAAGCACATCCAATTTGGATTCCTTGACGGAGTCGGTACCTTCGTGCATGCCCATCAAAGTATCCCAAATTTCCTTTGCATTCTCAAGACGGCTGATTTTGTTGAGTTCTTCGGGGCACAATCAGTTAAAGAGAATATCATAAGCTTGAGCATTGTATTGCAGCATCTTCAACTCTTCCGCGGTAGCTTCACGGTTTGGTTCTGTCCCATCAAAGAATTCACCTTGCAAGCCAATACACACAATAGCCCAAACGGCAAGGTTATGTCCAAGAATATGCATTTTCATCTTATGCTTCCAACTAGCAAAATTTGTACCATCAAAGTAAGGACCTCTACGGTGGTAATTTCCCTCGCTAGACACCATACTCTCCTAGGTTTCGAAACCAATGCTATGACCACCAAAAGCTATGGAAATCAAAGAAAAAGGAGACCAAAGCTCTGATACCACTTGTAGGATCGAAAGTATGTCTAGAGGGGGGGTGATTAGACTACTTGACCAAATAAAAATCTAGCCTTTTCCCAATTTTAATTCTTGGCAGATTTTAGCAACTTAGCACAAGTCAAGCAATCAACCTACACATGCAATTCTAAGAGTATAGCAGCAGAATGTAAAACAATTGCATATGAAGGTAAAGGGAGGAGTTTGAGGAGGCAAACGCAATGTTGACACGGAGATTTTTGATCCGTGATTCCGATAGGTGGTGCTATCGTACATCCACATTGATGGAGACTTCAACCCACGAAGGGTAACGGTTGCGTGAGTCCATGAAGGGCTCCACCCACGAAGGGTCCACGAAGAAGCAACCTTGTCTATCCCACCATGGCTGTCGCCCATGAAGGACTTGCCTCACTAGGGTAGATCATCACCAAGTAGGCAATCTCCTTTCCCTTACAAACTCCTTGGTTCAACTCCATAATCTTGACGGAGGCTCCCAAGTGACACCTAGCCAATCTAGGAGACACCACTCTCCAAGAAGTAACAAATGGTCTATTGATGATGAACTCCTTGCTCTTGTGCTTCAAATGATAGCCTGCCTAACACTCAACTCTCTCTCACAGGATTTGGATTTGGTGGAAAGAAGATTTGAGTGGAATGCAACTTGGGGAAGGCTGGAGATCAAGATTCATGTGGTAGGAATGGAATATCTTGAACTCAACACAAGTGTAGGTGGTTCTCTCTTAGAAAATGTATGTTGGAAGTGTAGGCTTGTTCTGATGGCTCTCTCCATGAATGAAGAGTGGGTGGAGGGGTATATATAGCTTCCACACAAAATCTAACCGTTACACACAACTTACCAAACTCGGTGGGACCGAATCGTGAAACTCGGTCAGACCGATTTAGTTCATAATGTGACCGTTAGGCATTTCGGTGGGACCAACATGTCAACTCGGTAGGACTGATATGGTTAGGGTTAGGGCATTACGTAATATCGGTGAAACCGATTACACAAACTCGGTGAGACCGAGTTTGGTAATAGACACACAGAGAGTTGGTCAGGCAAACTCGGTGGGACCGATTTGCTCATCTCGGTTGGACCGAAACGTTACAAAAGGGAAACAGTGAGTTTGCATTGCAATCTCGGTGGGACCGATCGCTCATCTCGGTTTGACAAAAACGTTACGGAGGGAAACAGAGAGATTACAATCCCATATCGGTGAGACCGAGATCCCTATCGGTGATTGTCGGTGTCAAAACCGGCGGATCTCGGGTAGGGGGTCCCAATCTGTGCGTCTTAGGCTGATGGTAACTGGAGGCAAGGGACACAATGTTTACCCAAGTTCGGGCCCTCTCGATGGAGGTAAAACCCTACTTCCTGCTTGATTGATATTGATGATGTGAGTAGTACAAGAGTTGACCTACCACGAGATCGTAGAGGCTAAACCCTAGAAGATAGCCTATAATGATTATGATTGTGATCGTCCTTCTAAGGACCAAACTCTCCTGTTTATATAGACACCGGAGAGGGCTAGGGTTTACATGGAGTCAGTTACAATGAAGGAAATATAATATCCGGATCGCCAAGCTTGTCTTCCATGCAAAGGAGAGTCCCATCCGGACACGGGACGGAGTCTTGAGTCTTGTATCTTCACGCTCCAACAGTCCGGATAAAGTATATAGTCCGTCTGTCCGGACACCCCCTAATCCAGGACTCCCTCAGTAGCCCCTGAACCAGGCTTCAATGACGATGAGTCTGGCGCGCAGTCTTGTCTTCGGCATTGCAAGGCGGGTTCCATCTCCGAATACTCCTAAGTATTTATCGAACACTTAGACCGTGTCCGGATCTGCAACATGATCTTCACATACCACTGTAGAGAGGATGATATTTAACCAAATATAACCTGCTGAAAACTTTAGACAAAGTGACATGACACTACGGTCGGGTCATTATTCAAACATTTTTTCCATGACCAACCATAGTGCATATTGCGAGGCTATTTCCTTGGCACGTCTTGTCACAGCAGAGATCATGTCCCCTTATTACAAGATTTCCATCAATACGGGTGTGGGCAACCCAACCGCGCAATCAATCATGGTGTTTGGGAAATAAGCGATTCTCAACAGGAAAGTGGGGAGGCGCATCGTCCGTCGCCTCTATAAAGGGATAAGGATTCCCCATTTTCACCCACGCCTTCTTCCTCCTCTGCTTATCCATTCCCACACCCTCGAGCTCCAGCGCCCTGGTTCACGCCTTCTCTGCACAGCCAAACATGTCCGGAGCAGGAGGCAAGTGGGTGGCCTCCACCGTGAAGGAGGAGCATATTGCGAAGCTCCGAGCGGCTGGGTACTTGGCCGAAGACATTGCGCACTGGCTGCCGAACAAGGGGCAGGTCACTCCAACTCCGGAACCCCATGAGAGGGTCATATTTCTCGCCCACTTTATGCATGGACTGGGATTTCCACATCATCCCTTCGTCTGCAGGCTCATGTTCTACTACGGGCTAGATTTCCATGATCTAGCCCCAATTTTCGTCCTCAACATCTCGGCGTTTATCGTCGTGTGCGAGGCCTTCCTCCGCATCAGGCCTCACTTCGGCCTGTGGCTACGAATCTTCTACATGAAGCCGAAGATCGTGAGCGGCCAGCAAGCGGAGTGCGGAGGCGCCATGGTGGGCCAGATGCCCCACGTCACCTGGCTTGACGGCTCTTTCACGGAGACCGTGAAAGGGTGGAAATCGGGGTGGTTCTACATCACCGAGCCGCGTGACGCCAAATGGGCGGCGGCCCCGAATTCCGATCCGGAGCCCCCATCGGCTCACCTCCTGGGAAAGGAAGGGCCTGGCCTGGGGCGAACCTGCAGAGCTGACCGGACTCCAGAACTGCATCAAGAATATGAAGGACAAGAAGATTAAGCTTGTCAACGTGGTCTAGGTCATGCTTGTCCACCGGATTCTTCCGTCTGAAAGACGGGCTTTTAATCTGTGGGAGTTTGTCCCGGCCGAACACCAGATGCTTCAAAAGCTCTACGACATGACGCACAAAGGCGCCTGGAAGGCGCTGTTCAAGGCCTCCGAAGTACCTCCTCCTACATCTGAGGATCGCGGACTTCACGCCCCCCCCCCATCCGGTGAGTTTTCTGACTTCCACCAGATTCAGTTCTTCCCAATGTACTTATGGGGGAATCTTAAGTCATTGTGTGCATTTGGTCAGGAGTGTGTGGAGATGGCGGAGCGGATTGACTGTCCGGCTCCACTGCCAAAAGGCCCGACGGATGCTCTCCTAATGGAGATGCTAGTCCCGGCGCCCTACAAGGCGCCGGAGAAGAAAACTGAAAAGAAGGCCTCGGGGACCAGGGAAGGTCTCCGGCGTAAGGTTGTACCGGAAGCCTCGTCCGAAGACGAGGAGGCACACTCCTCCCCCGAAGGGGAGGAAGAAGAGGAAGAGGACGCTCCATCCAGAGAGTATGGGGGGCCTGAGAAGGCGGGCCAGGGGACCGAGAAGGGTCCCCAGCGCAAGGCCGTTATACCCTTGTCGTCCGAAGACGACGAGGCAGATTCTCCCACGGAGGCAGGGGAAACACGAAGAAACTCTACCTCCCCATAGTGGGGAGGAGAAGAAGAGGAAAGCCGCCCCGGAGGGGGAGGCTAGGACGCCCTAAGAAGGGAAAGGCGTCCCTTCCGGATTACTCCGCCACTGCCGCCTATAGCGAGGAGGAGTGGCTGCCCAGGGGGAAGCCCCTAGTGAGATCGTAAGTATCCGCACTCTATTATACTTTAGTGCGACTTTGCTTCATAGTCTTGTTATAACGCCGAACATATATGCAGTCCGGGCAGGGTCCATCCCGAGGTAGCGTCTTAGGATGGGTCCTTGAGTGATTCGGCGATGAACTCGCTCCCGACGGCCACTACTCCTCAGCCTGCGGATGACACAGAGGTGTTGTCCCAAAGGCTCCCAGAGCAGGGGGAGGTGACTCTGGAGACGCCCCAAGGCAGAATTCCACATGCCGGATACGTGGGGTACAAGATCCCCGCGGATCGTGCCGATGAGAGCCGCAGCAAGCCGGGCTCTCAGCCGGATACTGTGCCGGAACCTTCGATGGTTCCGGATGCGGGCAGGCGGCCCCTCGCTAGGGAGGGCGAGACGTCCATGCCGATGACTTCCGTTATGATAGAGGCGTTGGATAGTCTGTTGGAAGCGCTTCGCGGCGCTTCCATGGATGAAGAGCACCGTACTCTTATGAGTGCAGTGATTCAGAAGGTTCTGTCTGCCAAGAGCGGACTAACCGAAGCCTGCACCAGCCTCCTGACAGGCTTTGAGGTAAGTAATAAAAATGTGTGAAATTACCACCCGATAGGTAGTAGCCCCTGATACTCTGTTTGGTGTTCGGAAATAAAAACCAAACAGAGGGTCAATTATAATCTGTAGGAGTCTAATGGTAAGTGTGCATGTGAATAAGCAGGTTGTGCTGCTTGCCGCTGCTGTCCGCAGAGCCGAGGTCGCCGGACTAAAACGGGACCTAGAGCAGACGCAGGGAGAGCTCGGCCTCATGAAGAGGCAGCTCAAAGAGAACAAAGGTGAGTGATACCCCGATCGCATATAATGAAGGATAGACAAAATTGGTTATTCTAACGACAAAGCGTCATGACTTTGCAACAGGGGCCTCCATCGAAGTGGCATCTCTGAAGAAAGCGCTGCCCGACGCCGAGGACAAGGTGGCTTTGGAGCGCAAGGAGCGCGAAAAGCAAGATGCTAGAGTGGGCGAGGTACAGCAAGAGCTCCAATAGGAAATCCAGGCGGCCAAGAAGATAGCGGTGGGTAAGACATTCTTTATGTAAAAGAAGCATGTGGAGGAGACATTTCTTTTACTTACCCAGATTCGGAGCTCTCCAGGGGCATTCGTAGATCTGCCATGCAGCGTATCTGATGCTGCGGAGTTCTACCGTGCCGAGGAGGGGAGCTCAACGGAGAAGCTGTTCTGGTCCCAGTATGCTGGAGCCGAACACCCGGTGCCCCTGAGTGACCAGCTAAAGCGGTTGGTTGAACTCCACAGGGCGGCCGAAGTGGCTATGAAAAATTTCATAGTCCGGATGTGGCCTGGTGAGCCCTTGCCTGCCAGCTACTTCGGCCTGATAAAGCGGATGGTAAATGCCTGTCCGCGACTGGAGGTGATCAAGCGGTCCGTTTGCATTGAGGGTGCCCGCCGGGCCTTTGCCCGTGTGAAGGTGCATTGGGGCAAGCTGGATGTGGAGAAGCTGGGGAAGGACGGGCTGCCGGAGGGCAAGGCGCATTGCTATCCCGAGAAATATTATGATGGCGTGATGAAAGGCGCTCGTCTCATGGCCGATGAATGTAGCAAGGACACAATCCTTGAGTAAATGTGCTTCTACCGTTGTTGTAATATAAAGACGAAGTTATTTGCGCTATATAGCGCTTCTTGATTTAAAATATTACCTTCTGTGCGGTTGTTTATAGAATTCTGAAAGTAGGCCAGTCGTCGGCTTCCGCCCCCATGCAACTACTACCGGGGTGTTCCTGGAAAAACCCGGACACTCTTTATCCAGATTTTTGGTCCCTTAAGGAGTTATCCGGCGCAGCGAACAAGGCAATCAGACTATGCGGCTTTATAACTTTCACTTAGCCATAAAAGTCTACAATTTTAAATTTCGGCGAAGCCCCTAGAATTCGGAAGGACGAATTGGGGCGCTATATACGCCTAAATTGGACGACGCCGATTCCTCGCCTAAAGCGGAAAAAATCTTTAAGGATTTTAAGACCTCTCGAACAGCGACCAGCTCTCGCCACATCATGCCGGTCAGTTTTCGGCTTTCTCTACTGAGGTGTTCATCCAGAAGAACTGGGACACAATCGCAGTAGTTCTCCCTGCGCTACCTTAGCCGATATAACGGAACGTAAGGTACCAAAACAAGGGAGCCGAGCAAACCCAACTATTGACCCAAGACATGATTCGGAGCTGATGCATATAGTGCTATAAGTTCGGGATGCCGCACTGTTGAAAGTGTTCGGACTTGTCTTGTCGTATTATGGGGCGCCATAAGAAGCCCCTGGCAAGCTGAACGTACCAAGGTGTACGGATGCAATATTAAATGAACATTTATAAGAAAAATGCGCAAATAGGAATAATAAGCTGACACTATATATTATCTCCCATTGATGAATAATACGTTTAAGCGTATGTTTAAAATGAGTGCGTTTAAGCAGAAGTAAATAGGACTATTTAACATGTCCTATCCAAGGTCAGGCTACATGTAGGTATATAAAACAGGTATAACGATCGTGAACAGATTCCACCTGTTTATTTGCTTTGTGCGCAAAGCCTGTTGCCTCCTTGGTTTTTCTCTCCTGTGTGAGTCCGTCAATCCGGCTCTTCTGAAGAGGCTGCCCGAAAGCAGTGTCCTGAAAGGTAAAAGGGGGGTTATTAAAGTATGTTGCGGTTATACCGCATTGTTGACAGAGTCACTTTGCGCCTCCGCCTCCGCCCATGGTATTTTAAGTGCGTAATTGTGGATGCGCCGCACGAATGCTCCTATGATGGGGCTTGAGGGGAGGCTGGACTGCTAGTCGCGCTCTTGGTGTGCCTGGCGATCCTGTTGCGGGGTGCTCCGGACTCGCTTGACAATGTTCGAGGTCATCGTCGCCGGATTGGTGGTTTGTCAGAGAAGGCCGCATTGTACTTCCGTCGCGAGGGCTGTAATATGTTCTTCTGTACGGAGAGAGCGGTCCATGTTTCCGTTGACTGTTATGACCCCGCGCGGTCCCGGCATCTTGAGCTTGAGGTATGCATAGTGTGGTACCGCATTGAATCTAGCAAATGCGGTTCGTCCAAGCAGTGCGTGGTAACCACTACGGAAAGGGACGATATCTAAGATTAACTCTTCACTTCGGAAGTTATCCGGAGATCCGAAGACCACTTCCAATGTTATAGAGCCCGTGCAACGGGCCTCTACTCCTGGAATTACACCTTTAAAGGTGGTTTTGGTGGGCTTGATCCTTTAAGGGTCAATGTCCATTTTGCGCACTGTGTCCTGATAAAGCCGGTTCAGGCTGTTGCCGCCATCCATAAGGACTCGCGTGAGGTGGAATCCATCGATGATTGGGTCTAGGACCAATGCGGCTGAACCGCCGTGATGGATGCTGGTAGGGTGATCCCTACGATCAAAGGTGATCGGACAGGTTGACCATGGGTTGAACTTTGGGGCGACTGGCTCCATCGCATAGACGTCCCGTAGTGCTCGCTTCCGTTCCCATTTGGGAATATGGGTGACGTAGATCATGTTGACCAGCTGTCCTCGCCCAAGCAAAACCGGGTCATTAGCGTCGTGAGTCCTGCCATAGACTTGGGTTTTTCCTGGCCGAGGTGTCGGGCAAGCCACTCGTCAAGGATATTATGCTTAAAGGCCGCCAGGGCTTAGGCGTCCGGACAATCAACTATTTGGTTCTTTTTAGTTAGGAACCGAGTCCAGAATTTCCTGGCTAACTCTCCGGGCTGTTGAGTAATGTGGCTCAAGTCATCGGCGTCCGGTGGTCGCACGTATGTGCCCTGGAAGTTGTCGAGGAACGCATCTTCCAGGTTTTCCTAACTTCCAATGGAATTTCCCGGCAGATTGTTTAGCCAATGTCGGACAGGTCCTTTGAGCTTAAGGGGAAGATACTTGATGGCGTGTGAATGTGGAGAAGGAAATCTTCGATCCATACTGCGGGGTCTGTTGTGCCATCGTATGATTCGATGTTTACGGGTTTGAACCATTATGGGAATTCATGATCCATCACTTCGTCAATGAAGCAGAGGGGGTGTGCGGCGCCTCTATGTCGGGCTATGTGGCTACGCAGTTCGAATGAGTCTGGGTGGCTGTATTCGGCCCGGACGGACTTGCTCATAGTGTATCCGGCATGACGATCATCGTCGCGTGTTGGGGCGCGCCACTGCGATCCGTAGATCGATCTTGCTTGTCCTGCTTTGTTTTCTACTATATCTTGCAGGTCTTGCTTATTACCCCGGGCCGTAGTGTATTGGCATGGGGGTGCGGGCTGGTATTCGGGCTGATATGCCGTTTTATCCAGGCCATGAGGTGGCCGGTCAGCCGTGTGGCGCTCGAGTCCATATTCCTCAGCTGCCAGGACTTCAGTCCATCTGTCTGTGAGCAGGTCTTGATCAGCTTGGAGCTGCTGCTGCTTCTTTTTCAGGCTCCTCGCAGTGGCCATGAGCTGGCGCTTAAAGCGCTCCTGCTCCACGGGGTCCTCAGGTACGCCGAACTCGTCGTCGCCGAGGCTAATCTCGTCTTCGGAGGGGGGCATGTAATTGTCCTCCTTCGGATATCCGTCCATCACCTGTTCGTCTGGGCTGACCTGCCCTCTTCCTGCTCGGCCTGCTCGAAGGCAGGCTGATCATGGTTGTATTCCTCTTCGGCACCATCCGGATCGTTTTCGTCTCCTGGGTCGGTATTGCTGTGGTGGGGCTTGGAGAGGCGCCGACGACGCCCATGCTTTGCTTTTCTCCCTGAGGGGTTATCCTCCGTTGCCTCATCGCCATTGGTTTCCTTTGGAGTGTCCACCATATATATATCGTATGAGGAGGTGGTTGTCCACCGCCCCGTGAGCGGTGGTTCCTGTTCTTCTCCTGCATTGTCATCCATACCGTCGATGTCTTCGGAGTCGAAGTCAAGCACATCTGCTTCCCACTCGAGCCAGACATAGTTCGGCCAAGAGTCTCCTGACAAAGAGAGAGACTTTCACGAGTCCAGCACGTCGCCGAAGGGCGAGTGCTGGAAGATATCCGCGGCAGTGAACTCCATTACAGGACCCCTTCCAGGTTCGGCGGGCTCAGGAGCGCGCGGACTGGAACCTACAGTCGGATACAAGTCCGGGGGTCCGCTGTCTCATGCTTCTTTAGGGGCGAGGCCTGTGTTCGTCTCTAACGCCGATGAGTGTGCGGCCTGCGGGACGGGGTCCATCCACCCATCCTTGGGCAACGCAATCTGCTCCGGATTTAGGTCCGGGACTACCGCGGGGGTGATATCCCGAGCACTGTCCGACAGCAGGTCTAAACCGTGCTCATCGTGACTGTCCGGCACTCCTGGCACAGGCCCGAATCCGTTGAAGATCAAGTCTCTGCGGATATCCGCCGTGTAGTTCAAGTTTCCGAACCTGACCTGGTGGCTAGGGGCGTAGCTATCGATCTGCTCCAGTTGGCCAAGCGAATTGGCCCGCAGCGCGAAGCCGCCGAACACGAAGATCTATTCAGGGAGAAAAGTCTCACCCTAGACCGTGTTGTTGACGATTGAAGGAGCCATCAAGCCTTGCAGCGATGATACAGAGGAACTCTCAATGAAAGCACCAATGTCGGTGTCAAAACTGGCGGATCTCAGGTAGGGGGTCCCGATCTGTGCGTCTTAGGCTGATGGTAACAGGAGGCAAGGGACACAATGTTTACCCATGTTCGGGCCCTCTCGATGGAGGTAAAACCCTACTTCCTGCTTGATTGATATTGATGATATGAGTAGTACAAGAGTTGATCTACCACGAGATCATAGAGGCTAAACCCTAGAAGCTAGCCTATGATGATTATGATTGTGATCGTCCTTCTAAGGACCAAACTCTCCGGTTTATATAGACACCGGAGAGGGCTAGGGTTTACATGGAGTCGGTTACAAGGAAGGAAATATAATATCCGGATCGCCAAGCTTGTCTTCCACGCAAAGGAGAGTCCCATCCGGACACGGGACGGAGTCTTGAGTCTTGTATCTTCACGATCCAATAGTACGGACAAAGTATATAGTCCGGCTGTCTGGAGACCCCCTAATCAAGGACTCCCTCAGTGAGACCGAAAAGACTAGGGTTTCTGGCAATGGCTATGTCAACTGACCTCGGGGGCGTCGGATAGAAAGTTTCGGTAAGGCCGAGTTTGACTTTTGGTTTGGGACATATGTGGATGTGAGAAAGTAGTTGAGGGTTTTTGGAGGATATCACTAAGCACTTTGAGCAAGAAACTCATTAAGCAACACCTCACCCCCTCTTGATAGTATTGGCTTTTCCTATGGACTCAATGTGATCTTGGATCACTAAAATGAAAAATGTAGAGTCTTGTGCTTTGAGCTTGAGCCAATCCTTTTGTCCTTAGCATTTTGAGGGGTCCACGTTTCTCCTCCATGCCATGCCAATCATCAAGCTTTCCTAAAATATTTATCTTGAAATAGCATTAGCTCAATGAGCTATATGTTGTTAGGAATTACCAAAACCACCCAGGGTTAGTTGCACTTTCAAACATACGTTGTTCCTTTGTCATTGGTATGTTACTTGCCCGAGATTCGATCGTCGGCATCATCATACCTAGTTCAATATCCTTACCGGCAAGTCTCTTTACTTGTTCCGTAGTACTTCATCTCGTAACTAACTCATTAGTCACAATGCTTGCAAGGCTTATAGTGATGAGTATTACAGAGAGGGCCCAGAGATACCTCTCCGAAACACGAGTGACAAATCCTAATCTCGATCTATGCCAACCCAACAAACACCTTCGGAGACACATGTAGAGCACCTTTATAATCACCCTTTTATGTTGTGACGTTTGGTAGCACACAAAGTGTTCCTCCGGTATTCGGGAGTTGCATAATCTCATAGTCTGTGGAACATGTATAAGTCATGAAGATAGCAGTAGCAATGAAACTGTAGCGATCATAATGCTAAGCTAACGGATGGGTCATGTCCATCACATCATTCTCCTAATGATGTGATCTCGTTCATCAAATGACAACACATGTCTATGGTTAGGAAACATAACCATCTTTGATCAACGAGCTAGTCAAGTAGAGGCATACTAGGGACACTATGTATTGTCTATGTATTCACACATGTACTAAGTTTCCGGTTAATACAATTCTAGCATGAATAATAAACATTTATCATGAAATAAGGAAATAAATAATAACTTTATTATCACCTCTAGGGCATATTTCCTTTAGTCTCCCACTTGCACTAGGGTCAATAATCTAGTTCACATCGCCATGTGATTTAACATCAATAGTTCACATCACCATGTGACCAACACCCAAAGGGTTTACTAGAATCAATAATCTAGTTCACATCGCTATGTGATTAACACCCAAAGAGTACTAAGGTGTGATCATGTTTTGCTTGTGAGAGAAGTTTAGTCATCGGGTCTGTCACATTCAGAGCCGTATGTATTTTGCAAATATTCTATGTCTACAATGCTCTGCATAGAGCTACTTCAGCTAATTGCTCTCACTTTCAATATGTATGCAGATTGAGACTTAGAGTCATCTGGATCGGTGTAAAAGCTTGCATCGACGTAACTCTTTACGACAAACTCTTTATCACCCCCATCACCGAGAAACATTCCCTTAGTCCTTACTAAGGATAATTTTGACCGCTATCCAGTGATATACTCATAGATCACTATGGTACCCCCTTGCCAAACTCATGGCAAGGTACACAATAGGTCTGGTACACAGCACAACATACTTTATAGAACCTATGACTGTGGCATAGGGAATGACTCTCATTCTCTTTCTATCTTCTGCCATGGTCGGGTTTTGAGTCTTACTCAACTTTACACCTTGTAATACAGACAAGAACTCCTTCTTTGACTAATCCATTTTGAACTCTTTCAAAAACTTGTCAAGGTATTTACTCATTGAAAAATCTTATCAAGTGTCTTGATCTATCGCTATAGATCTTGATGCCCAATATGTAAGAAGCTTCACCGAGGTCTTTCATTGAAAAAACTCTTATTCAAGTATCCCTTTATGCTATCCAGAAATTCTATATCATTTCCAATCAACAATATGTCAGCCACATATAATATTAGAAATGCTACAGAGCTCCCACTCACTTTCTTGTAAATACAGGCTTCTCCAAAAGTCTGTATAAAACCATATGCTTTGATCAACTCATCAAAGCATATATTCCAACTCCGAGATGCTTACACCAGTGCATAGATGGATCGCTGGAGCTTGCACACCTTGTTAGTACCTTTAGGATCGACAAAACCTTCTATTTGCATCATATACAACTCTTCTTTAAGAAATATCCATTTAAGGAATGCAGTTTTGACATCCATTTGCCAGATTTCATAAAATATGGCAACTGCTAACATGATTCGGACGAATTTAAGCATCACTACAGTTGAGAAAATCTCATTGTAGTCAACACCTTGAACTTGTTGCAAACCTTTGTGCGACAAGTCGAGCTTTGTAGATAGTAACACTACTATCAGTGTTCGTCTTCCTCTTAAAGATCCATTTATTTAATATGGCTTCCCGATCATCGGGCAAGTCCACCAAAGTCCACACTTTGTTCTCATACATGGATCCCATCTCAGATTTCATGGCCTCAAGCCATTTTGCGGAATCTGGGCTCATCATCGCTTCCTCATAGTTCGTAGGTTCATCATGGTCTAGTAACATGACTTCCAGAATAGGATTACCGTACCACTCTAGTGCGGACCGTACTCTGGAAGACCTACGAGGTTCTGTAGTAACTTGATCTGAAGTTTCATGATCATCATCATTAGCTTCCTCACTAATTGGTGTAGGAATCACTAGAACTAATTTCTGTGATGAACTACTTTCCAATTCGGGAGAAGGTACAATTACCTCATGTAATATCCCAAATTTTCAATTTGGAATGTTATATACTAGATCATCATTGCATATCATGTTTTATTTGCTTTTGGCTTGATCCTAGAAATTCTACGCAACTCAAGGACCCTCGGAGAGAGTTGGGGATTTCGTTATTTTTATATTTGAGTTTTCTCAAATTTTGAAAGTAGGATCATTTGATTTCATTTATTTTATCTTCAATTATTTCTATTATAAAAATCTGAGAGAGGGAATAAAATGACTTTCCCAAAATTAAAGAAATATTGAGTATTTAATAAAAAAATCAAATAAGATTTTATTTTGGAGTTTTTTGGCTATTTTATTTGAATTTAGGAAAATTGCACGTTTTCAAAACTGCATTTTAGGGCCAAGAAAATGTTCATCTCGTTCTAAATATTTTATTAAGATGGTGAACATTTGTTTTGGCATTTTTAGATTTTTATTTATTTTTCTAGGATTTTTCTGAATTTCGATGGAATTGTTTTAAAAAAAACTACCGCACCCGACTAGGCCGAAGGCCCAGCCGAGCCGGCCCGCGCCACCGCCGTCTCCCGCTCCGGATCGGGACCGGAATCCCGATCGTCGCCGCCGCCGCCGAGTCCGGGAGGACCACACCACCCCGCCCCCTCCCGCAAGCCACCGCTGCCCCCCCCTTTAAAAGCCGACCAGGGCCCCCTGGAGCCCCAAAGCCGGAGCCGCCCCGCCGCCGCAAGCGACCCGCCCCGCCGCCTTGTG